>NW_021680520.1:362030-469166 GCF_001412515.2 Diachasma alloeum | reverse complement strand
GAAAGCGCGCTAGAATTACAAATCGGATTTCTAACCTCGAATAAGAAACGAACACCGTGTATACATTAAATACATCAGTGCATATTTTCTATAATACACGCATTTGTTTATAATTAGTGGAATGGGAAATGATTTTTTGGTGATAAAAGTTAAGAGCTGACAAGATTAAATTATAGATGATTAATTAACTTGAATGTCGAGAATGGACTGAAAAAAAAATAGAAAATCTAAAAATATTCAATTTTAAATTTTTCATTCGATTTTGGTTATTCGATGGTTTGTTTAATGAAATCAATGCTTATATCACAAAATCAAATAATATTGATTTTTTTGCCATGGAATTAATTTTTGGTGAAATTCTGAAAACGGACGAATTCGTTATAATCAGGAATAGTACATTACATGCCCGAGCCTTGGAATACAGATCACCGTCCTCCACGTGCAAGATTGCCTTCCGAGTCGAAGGCGAGGACGGGGTTTTTCAGGTCCTGTTACACGAAAAAAATGATTCTTTGAGTGAAACATTGATTGCTATTGAATTATTTATATAAAAAAAGGTTGTGGTCTCCGAAAATTGTGATTTTCCAATCATTTCATTAGTGTGTTTCAGAAAGTCGACTTCATTTTTTCCTAGCAATTATACTGTTGAAAAAAATTGAAATTCATGGATAGTTCAGTGGTAATTTTTAGGAGCAAGACATTTAATTCAATTTGAGAGAGGAAAGTCATGAAATTTAAAAATTCACTGACAATTTAATGGAATTCAACATTTCTTAACAGTATGAAAATAAAAAGTTGCTTAAATTTTCATTTAAAACGTGAATATTCTGCACCCAATTACTTACTCTGTATTTTCGATTGATAAACCAATTATAATTGTTCTAATCATTTAGGTCGGGGGCAATAGAATGATTCAACTTTCTTAATGTTGCGTTTACTAAGGGTTTCTCCAAAGTTGATTAGAATCAATAACTAGAATTATGAGTTTATATATGACATTTTTTACATGAAGTGCGGAAGAATCTGAATGCACTACAGTGCAAATGATGATGGATTTTTTCACGTTGAACGAAGAATAATAATAATATAGGAATAAAACAATTCAGTTATGAATCACCAGATGTGACTCAATATTCCATGAAATGACGTTAGAGGCTATCATACCCTAGGTGGTATGATAGTCGAATTAAAAATCACGAATAATCGATAAAAAAACAAACACAAAAAAAAAGGGATTAAATAATTCGAACACAGAATTGGATGGGAAAAAGCCGTTACGGCATAAAAACCCAGATTTATTGATTAGGATATAATGGATCGATTACAACTGCGAATGACACTTGTTTTACATACACACACACACGCTACCACACTGCAATGTCTGTCCTAAGAACACTGCGATATAAACTGTCGGACGCAGCTATGGACATGTACACACACACACGCGTGTCGATAATGCGAAAGATAGGTTATGGAATCACACGTTGTGTGATTCCGAGACGATATTCGTAATTAAATTACGAAGATATGAGGTGGCCGTTGCACCACCTCCGATACGTTTTTAGATGAAGTGGCCGTTCGCCACTTCAAAAAAGATCTAGAGGAAGCGGCACATTGCACCACTTCCAATACGATTGGCGTTGCCGTTCACTACACCGTTAATCGGAATTGAACGATTTTTATTGATTTTGCGAGGTAACTATATGTATCGTCGAATGATACTTCCAAACGCCGCGGTCTGCCTTGTTTGGATGTTGAATGGAAAAAAGATGAAAATAATTTTAACACTTCAGAATGTCTTTTTAATAACAATGATATATTCTAAATAATTATGCCGGATTGTACAGTAGACACGAATAATTAGCGGACTGTATTTTAGTTGAAGTCGGAACTGTAACTAACTGGAAAATTGGGAAGTCGCAGCTTTTATGTGCGTGGGACTTGGAGAAAATTTGGAGGTTCTCTATGATTGGTCGTTGGGCGGTGGAAGGGATCACGAGTTGAGAGAGTGCTAGAATTGGACGAAAATTGAAGGGAAGGAGATCGCTGAGCGAGAAGCGCTGTGATTGGTTCGGCGCTGTAGATTTTTGGACACGTTAGGATGGAGGAGAAGGGGAAGTTTGGGACTCAGAAGTGTCGATGTAGGGCACGACTCCCTGGGGTGCTGGCGACAAACTGTCGGGACTAGGGATTAGCTTATTGCACGGGATTAGCAATACTCGAATATTATGGGTCGTTTATGAGGCCCGGTGCAAACTCGAAGTGATCAAATGGGTATAGAGGAACAATTGATGGGGAACTACGCGAGGAAATGAAGGTTGAGGAACAATTGGCGGGGAACTACGCGAGACATGAATTTTAAGGGATAATTGGCAAGGAAATACGCAAAGCAATAAAGGTTGGGAATGGTTGGTGGGAAAAGACCCAAGAGGAGACAAATTATTTTGTGGATTTGGGAAATCATGAAACAAGCAGCTGCAGTAGATATTATTAAAAATAAGGAAATAAATAAATTCGATTGTTTCATGGAACTATTGCTCACGACTCAACACTATATAATTCTTGAGGAGAATTATTTTTGAGATGTTTTGGACTAATAGATTGACACTTTGAATTGATAATAACACTGAAGAATTGATTCTTGAAGAATTGACTGAATTCACACGAAAGATCGATTGACAAACTTGAGTGCTCGAACAGCGTCGGTTTTGACCGTTACACGTGGTGTAATAGACTAGGTTGGGTTAGCGTCGGTTGGGCGCTTCCCCGCGAGAAACTAGCGAGTCGAGAGGGGGAAAATTCGCAGCGGTGGCGTGGCGAACTAGATAAAAACTAGCATTCAGCGCGCGCGTAGATTTGAACGAGTTACGATGTAACATTCCATAACAGTAGAGAACAGGAATGATGATATTTTCATAATATCTGACACATTAACATGAATTTCAGATTCGCAAGAAAGAATCGAGCAGAAGTCAAACTGTCATTTTACGTTTTAATTTCCAATTTGGTGCTGAAAACATGAGGTGACAATATTCTAAATGGGAAATTATGTTGATGATATGAACAATAGATTAATTGAATTACCGAGTGAACTGATTTGAAAAATTGTATCACGGTGTTGGCAAGCACTTTTACCAGAGTATCACCAAACATTGAATTTCGGCAATTTACTCTTCGAATTATGTTTGAGTAGAAATTAGATTGTAATTATGATTGAAATCTTATTCAGCAAACAGAGGAATTAGCATATGCGCAGGTTATTCATTGCAATATAAATATTTCATAGTTAATAAATTGAGGCACATCATTTTCATTAGTCGCACTGCTTTTTGCAATGACAATGATTATGAACAATGAATGGAAGAAAGGAATTCTGAGTCCGACGGGAAAAAGGCATAATGAACATTGCAGCCGGAATTGTGTTATAAATATGGTAAGAGAGCCCTTCAGCTTGACTAAGATAATAATCAAAAGTCGAAACTATTGAAACTGATAATATGAAAATTTTAGAGTAGGTTTTATCTTTTATGTGAGCACTCATCAAGAGATTGTTAGAAATTAATAAATACGTGTTTAAGCTTCGTTACAAAATCCATCTCTAAGGGGGTGAATAGGGAATGAATTATAGAAACGTCGAGGAAGGTTGCAGGTTTCCAAAAAAATCAGAACTGTCAATTTTTTTTCCAAATGTAAGATCATTCGGGGTTTTTCCAAAAATTCAAGACAATTATGAGGTTTTCTAAAGAACTTAGAGACAATCTATGGAGTTTTTGAAAATTACAAAGCATTTACAATATCTCTCAAATATTCGAGGATTGTTGGATAAATAATGGGAAAACAACTGATAGGAAAGGGCGGCATTTTGCAAATAAAACTGATTTGAAGCAGTCATGAAAGCCCGAATACTGTACTCTGATTAATTGAAATGCGAAAGGAGGAAATAATTTGGTAATTCTTCGGATTTTCTCCACAATTCCACAAAAATTTTCAAGTTTCTTGAAAAAAAGTCATATAAATTTCGAAAGATTATAGAAAATTTGAAAAAATTTCAGATGATTAGATGATGAAAGTTTGAAGTTTATGACATCGTCGAATAAAATTGTGAAAAAAATCATGAATGAAGCGAAGACACTTCGAATTAGCGAAAGAACATCAGAATTGACCCCATAATTTTTCTAGAAAAATAATTGAATACTTTTGTCAAATTGTAAACGGAAATAAAGAGGGAGGCGAAGACAAAAAAATTATGGACTGTGAGAAATTTGATAATTGTTGTTTTGCCCTCTGAATATAATTTTGATTACAATAGTAATTAAAATTTCATTCAATGAGGACGGAAACTCAGAATTGGATCACTTATTAAAATATTGAAATTGAACAAGCAATGAACCGAGAAGCATTGTTTTCATTAACTTTAACACTCAATAGATTAAAACGACGATAAATCATTAATTTTCGAAAGAAACAAAAAAAGCAAAGGCATAATAAATGGGCATCAACGTCGCGGCCGCTTGCGACCGCGGCGGTGCTAGTATTATAAAAATCCAAATAGGCTTCTGGGGATGGAAAATTAAGACTCGAAATCAAGGATCATAAAGGTCAACATTAGGTTCACAGTAAGGATAAGGGTCAGGATAAAGGTCGGAATTAGGGTATGGATAGTGATCATACAAATGCCATGTGGGGTTCATATGGAGCTCTCAAGGAGTTGACTAGAGCCAATTTTTTGACGGCAGAAAAGGATAAACATAATCCTAAGGAGAAAATATTCAGTCACATGCTCACGGTCCTCTGCACGTTTTTTGGCTTTATGTTCCTTTCTATGTTGTTGACAATGTATACAAGGTTCTACCTGCAAAACGATACCAGATAGAAAGAATAAAATTGAATTAAATAGAATCAAGTTGAACCTTCTCCCAAAAAAATGAGTATCTCATTTTTTTCGATTTGTATATTTTACGTTTGTTCATGATGGAAAGATTGAAATGCAAATACCCAATTATTTGTTCTTCATCTGATAAATAGAGTAAAATTTGAAATGAAGAAGCCAAAAATTTTAATCTTCACTAATCCTGATATTTTGCACTGTTGACGAGATAATATTACGACTTAATTAACTCTCGCTATCTTAGATTTCCAATAAGCATTCTAGATATCCACACCAAGAATATATAAACTCTGTTTTTTCTATTTTCTCCTATTTTCATCTCTTTACACTACCCAATACCTATTCAAGTGGATAGTTTCACAATGTGCAGTATTCTGTTGCATTTTCCTCTCTCCATACTCCTCAATTAATTTTCATTTATCTTTATTATTGTTCATATCATGAGCAGAAGTATGTTCGACCAAATCCGGATTTATTCACGAGAAAATTCTGTTTGAGTGAGCAATCAATGCAAATGCGCTCAGAAAGTTATAAAAACAGTTCAGAGAAAAAAAACATCAGAGAGAAATTTATTTGGCAGAGTTTATGGAATGCTATGTAGATTGTTAAGTCAAGAGGGCACAGTTGACGGTACTAGAGCAAAAGAGGTGGAGAGGGGGTGGGGCTGGGGTGGAGGCTCGACAATGTGCTCTTGAAAACGCTGCCGGCGTTGTTCACTCGCGTTGAATTGAAATTTTCGTAAAACTCATTTTCACTCAATGAATATCAACGTGAATAATGAAATGATATAATTTCATTTGCGAGTGGACGAGAATTTTGTTTCGAGTGTTGGAAAATGTGTTTTGCTAATGATTTGATAATTGCTTTTATTTTGTGACTTTTTAAATCATTTTTCTCTGGGATTATTTACGGAATTTATGAAATGTGGTCGGATTGAGCTCTTTTTTATACACCACCTGGATGGGAATGAACACCTGCAAGATTCACCTGTCGACTATTCCAAACGACTTAACCGGAATGAATCGTCTGGTGATTAGGAATTATCTATTTCATTGAAATAAAACGTCAAAGGGTTTTTATGATTTCGCCACTCCGTCGTTCAGTCTTTAAGCTCGGATTTATTTTCCGAATTAGAATATACTCATTGAAATTTGTCGAAGTATGAATAAAAGATTAAGGTTGAATCTTAAATAATTCATAGAAGTTTTCAACTTTTTAGTTTTTGAAAAAACTAGAAAAAAAGAAGAATAAAGAATTAGAAAAAAAAAGATTCTGTCATCATTTGCTACTCAGAATAGAAATATTGCAATTGCTCGGTTCTCACATATTCTAATTTTGTTTGAAACTGATGTATAGAATAGCTCCGTAAAGTTAGCACTCCTAGTAGTGGATACGCTGAGGGTGGTTTAATATGCATTTTGAGAAAAACATTTTCAACAAAACGTTTTCTATTCGTTTTGAGAGGCAGAATCCAAATTATTTGTTATGCCGGCTAAATTTTACCGCAGAAATATTATTAACAATTTAAAAGTTTGAATGCCTCTCTCGCGGCCATTTTGATTCACACTCGAAAGAGGTTTGAACAAAAAATATACCAGGATTCATAACAAGACCAATGGCGTTCGATTTTTTCAAATATTCCAAATGATTTTTGAGATCTGTATTTTACAATACAACACGCAGCTCTTCCATTGAAATCCTCCGTCGATAGGCCCACCTCTGGACGTTTAAGCACTATCACTATCGTAAAATGACGTTGTACTTGAAAATGTTCTGAATAAAAATGTTCCCGCAATAGATAACAAAGAGAACGCTGTTCATTGTTTAAAAATATTTTTACAAATCATCTACGTCTGTAACGGAGTGGGTTAGACACGAATCTAGTGTGCGGAATAAGATTGCGAGTGCGATTCCAAGTGGAACCAAATTTTTCAAACTGAGGCTCCGACGAGCGGGAGGTTGCTAATAGAGTAACCGCATGTACCGGCGTGGGTTTCCTGTGTTTTCCTATGCTACTCCTATGTTCTATAGGAGTGCGAATGCGGTACAGCGTAGAATCCACAGCCGCATGCATAGGGTTGAATAGAGTGTCGAATGGGACCCGAAAAAGGAACTTGAAGGCCTCCAGCTGAACCGAATACCACGGAGGCCGCCGTTGTAAGCTTGAGCGTTATTAACATTAACAAAAGCAGTCGAATTTAAGAAAATTGAAATGGAAATAATCCCGCGGTCAATAACGTGTAGAATAATTGATATTTATAATTTATGACGATTTATGATTTGTGAAGAGTAAAATTCTTTTCCTTTGATCTTTATACCTGGAAGGCTGATTATCGCCAGGCATTTTTATTGAAATGTTCTCCTTTTAAAAAAAGAATGTAACGTTTTTTGTCGTAAATCTATGCCGCCATGCTTGACTTACGGTTATTTTCATCCTAAATTTGAATATCTTATATATTATTCAAAAAATATAATAAAATAGAAAAAAAATATTATAGTATAGAAAAAATTATTATTTGTTCTTTTCATCGTATTTTTTTATTTTTTAACAATTCATGAGACATCTAATCCTTCTATTATTTTTTCTGAAACTGAATTTCACCATTAAATGACAACTCCAATGACCTAAACAATGAAAATAATGATAAAGAAAATCAAACCAATCGAATAAAGTGGAATTCAATGTTAAAATGTTGAAATAATATCACATAACCGTCCAATTCCTTCTCCACATCCTATTAGAACTTTCATTATTTGCAAAAATTAATCACTCTTAAAAACAATCTGAATAATGAATGAATATTAGCCATCTATGATTAGCTCAACATGAGACTCCTACATTTTACGTGCGCGCGTAGCGCGCGTCATTTTCCTAGTTACAAAAATAGCTGTGATATTGGTGAACCGAGTGTACAATTGTATTATTGACTATTGAAATTATATAATTAATTTATTATATTCATATTAATGTTACTAGATATATGGAAGCTTCAAACTCGAGTTTTATGGAAATTTCTGAGATATTCGTCAACCAAAGTAATGTAGAATTTTATGATTGACTATTGAAAAAGGCCGAAGTATATGACGCATGTAAGGCGCAACTGAAATGATTTTCTAAATATTGGTGAATGAATCCAGGATTTTTATGACCTCTAATTTTGTTAAAAATCCGAGAAAAAATCATGTGCTGATTACCGGAAAGGAGCTACAACTAACTTCGACCGGAGTTGACCAGAAAAGACCAGAGAAATGGAAAAAGTACCAGAAAAGTCCTTCAACGGCAGGGGAAAAGTTAGGTAGCACATGAAAATTTTTGTCATGTCAGCCGTCATGAAAAAAAAATATCGTTCGCCACATGGCCGAAAAAAACTTTTCCAACTAATATGATTGCAAATTCATATATTAGCGAGAAAAGTTGCTTTCGGCCTAGTGACGAAATGTACTATGTACTCTAATATGGGTCCTTGTACAGGGACCCACATTATGGTACTCTACAATTAGTTAGAGTTGAATTTCATTTTTTTTAAATAAAAATTCACACGGTGAAAGAATTGATGAAACACATTCGAGGTCATAGGACTAATGGTAAATACTCTCGAAGTGTCCTCCATCAGAATATGCGCAATAGTCAAGGCATTTCTGAAAACTATGGAAGACTTCTTCAATTTTAGCATGAGAAATATCAGAAACACCCTTCTGGATAGCGCTTATCAGAGCCTCTTTTGTCTGAGGATTTTCCGCGTAACAGAAGTCTTTGAGATAACTCCACAGTAAGAAATCACACGGGTTCAAATCCAGTGAGTATGGTGGCCATTCCATCCCTGCTCGGCCGAAGCGAGGATACCCTAAGCCGATGACGCGATCACCGTATACTTTGTGCAATGTAGCAAACACATCATTAGTTCGATGAGGTGCTGCACTGTCTTGCATAAAATAGAAATCTTTCACCAATCCGTTTTTCTTAGCAAATGGAGAAAAATTCGGTTTCCAACATCTCTCAGTAACTCTTCCAAGATTTCTACATGTATTTGTTTGATCGACAGAGCAGCCCAAACTGTTACTTTAGTAGGGTGGAGCGGTTTTGCTACTGATGATTGTGGATTTTCACTCCCCCAAAATCGATGATTTTGTTTATTCACATAGCCATTAAGGTAGAAATGAGCTTCATCCGTGAAAATAATTCGATTGGTTTCGATTTCAGCATTTTCAAACATTTGCGTCAAAACTTTGCTGAATTCAAGTCGTTTCCCTATAGCAGCTTGCGTAAGCAATTGGTGGGAAGTGATTTTATAAGGATGAAGTTTGAGGAAATGTTCAATTATCAAACGTAGGGTCTCTCGATTCAATTCTAACTTCGCAGCCGCCTTGCGTATTGAATCAGTTGGATGATTTTTTAAATGCTTTTCCATCTTGTCCACTACTTCTTCCGTCGTTACTGTATAAGATGGACCCGGAAGATCATGGCGACGATCCTGTAGGGTACCATAGTTGACAAAATTATCAATTACCCTACAAAAAAGAACACATTGACTCAAAAAAATTATTGGGGACTAACCTAAAAAAAAAATTGTATAGGAGAACTAAAAAATTCCTACCGTTTGAGAGTGGTTTCACTCCCAATTCTGTAACTACCAAACTTACTACGAAAGCCTCTATACGCATTTGTGTAATTTTTTCCTCGAGAATAATAGCACTCAATGAGATACACTTTTTATTCGACAATAACCTCACTCATTTTTGAGAATATGAATTAGACCCCGGAGTGTCCTAACAGAATTTGCCAGGTTCCAAGTTTTAACCTACAACAGCCCGATCGCTGATGACAAAGTGGAGAAGGAAATGAAAAGTTTTCACCTATTCCCATTTGTCACTCTGTATTTCCTCGTTGATTTTCAGAAAAATTGATAGTGGTCCCTGTATTCAATATAAAAGGGCTTAAGAAATTTTACTATGCCTACACTGAACCAATACCTCGGTCAGGGTCGGGAGCCATCGTATCCTAGGAGGAATTCAAAAGTCGGTTTGCTGTCGCCCCAGATGTTCCTGGGCGACATTATGTGTCGAGATGATGATACTATATGGAAATTAGTGTGCAAAAACGTTCAACACTAATTTATAAATCAGATGAGGGGAGTCAAAGGCAGAAAAACTAAAATTCCCATCATTGTGTTACATCGTATCCAGCTTTTAAAACGATTTCTCAATCTCACAATGCCAAAATCACCATTGTATGTGATTCATTTCATTAGACTTCTCACAGAGGTATTACATACAATGCAATACGCCAGAAAACCAGAAAAATTACTGTGGTAGAACCGTAAAATGGGTTCATTTTAACGGATCCGGAAAAATTCACGTGCCAGCACCACAACTTTTGCTGCGTGCTACACAAACTTTTCTCGGATTTACCGTTAAAAATTTCTGTATTTCGCAGTGAAATGTCCGGTGCTGGCGCGTGAATGTTTTCCGATTCGTTAAAATGAGCCCATTTTACAGTACTCAACAGTAATTTTTCTTGTATGTTTTTTCATCGTGCGGGGGTATACGGAGAACCATTCACCATCAATTTGGATCTCATGGTGTTAAAGGTGATTCAGTCCTCCGATATAATCACCCTAGTATATAATTGATTATAGTCCTCGCCATAAAAGAATTATTCCATATGCTATCACTGATTCTGTATACACTACCGAGAAAATTGACTTTTTTTTATTGGATTTTATGTTTTCGATGGTACTGAATCCGAATCCGAATCCGAGTGAGACCGTACGGAACGGCCGAATGACAAATACTATTTTTTCAGTGTCACACTGGCATAGTGCGCACCGTGCAAATAATTCGTGATTTTGAAATTGATGATAATAAAATGCCATACTCATTGCCGTAGTAAAATGGCAAAGTGGACAGCTTTTCATCGTCATTTGCTCAAGATTGGCGGAGTGGAATAAAGCGAATTCGTTATTATTTGTCAGTTATTATTGCCAATTTTTATTTTCATAATTTGACACAACCCGTTTCGCCTCACCTCTATTATTTATCAACTTTATTTTCCTGAAATCACTGATTTTAAATTAATGGAATCATTTGAACTCATGAAATCACCTCCAGTGACGCTCGAAATCACCGAAATCATTTTTTCCGAAATCACTCAAATCATTGCTGAAACCACCCGAAATCGAAATCTGTGTCACTCAGTTATGGAGTGAGCAGCCCCTCGCTCGGGCGTCCAGCTACTGGGACATCCGCCTTGATTCATTTTTCGTAGCTGAAAAAATTTTTGTGCCCCTTTTATCATAGTTCAAACGAATTATTAAAAATAAATTACGAAGGAAAAACTAGAATTATAATACTTTGCTATTTTTCATTTCCCGGATAGGCGTAACATAGAAAATCTAACATGCGGTATATGAAATTGAAAAATAGAGATAATCCACGAAAACTCATATACTGAGTTTCCACCACCGCCACCTGTACATAATGCGCGCCTTCGTTTATCCCATTGACCTAATTGAATTTAATAAAATTATTCGATTGTGTATCCACAACGTGCACATTAATTTGCAGTACTCCAGATGTACAAATACAGGGTGTCCCATCTGAAAAGATGCGGCGAAATATCTCTCAAGGGGGGCGGGTAACAAAAAAATGTTTGATACAAAAATTGTAGGGTTTCGAGGGAGACATCTAATGCTGTTATTATTTTGAGCTTTCAAGCTCACGCTTGCAAGCTGCAAGCACAAAGTGCTTTTTTTCAAACGGCAACCGCATTTTTTACTCCAATAAAACTTGTTCATCTTGATGAGTTCTTTTCAGAAACCTCATCATTCATTTAGTTTCATCTCATTTTACTCGAAAAATGCCACAAAACCGAGTTCTGTGGTTGAATTCAAGATTCAAACATCCTTGGCGAATCTTGGTGTAATTGTTCCATTGATCTGTTTACATACCGGAATAATCGAACGTAAACAATAAACAAAACATTTCCCTACTCCTTCGAGGATTCTTCTCTTCTAATCGGTGCCAATTCAATCCGAATCAATTTAGTATCACTTGTTATTTCATTGAACACATCACGATGTATTCAGCCAGGGGAATTGTACCGCAATTGACTACATTATCCTACAGATTTTGTTATCCGGAGGATCGAAAGGAGTTGTAGAAGAGGGAGAATCCTTCGAGGACGACAATAACAAGTACAACAAGGTATTAATCCTGATGATCCCCAAGCTGTTGCAAT
Organism: Diachasma alloeum; assembly: GCF_001412515.2. NCBI lineage: Eukaryota > Metazoa > Arthropoda > Insecta > Hymenoptera > Braconidae > Diachasma > Diachasma alloeum. Next base: position 457,041 of record NW_021680520.1, on the reverse strand, counting down.
ATTAGCTATGATTCACATGAATCCTCACGTCAGTTTGAGAGAAATTGAACGGGATTTAGGAGTACGACGGAGCACAGCACAAAAAATTTTGCGATCTGGCCACTACCACCTGTATCACATAACTTTGACTCAAGCATTGTCTACGCAAGACAGGCAAAACCGTGTTGATTTTTGTAACTGGGCCTTGCAGAGACTGTATGAAGATCCACATTTTTTTCAGTACGTTCTCTTCAGCGACGAGGCAACGTTCCAGAGTATCGTTAAATCGACACAATTGTCATTATTGGTCAAGGGAAAATCCTCACTGGACGCAACACATTGAACATCAATATCGTTGGAAAATGAACGTGTGGTGCGGTGGGCCTATCACTTGCCCATCAACCACATAGTGATATTTCTTCAATGATACTGTCAACGGACAAAATTACCCGAAAACTCTTTTTATGGCATTTTTCGAGTAAAATGAAATGAAATTAAATGAATGACGAGGTTTCTGAAAACAACTCATCAAGATGAACAAGTTTCATTGGGGTAAAAAATGCGGTTGCCATTTGAAAAACAGCACTTTGTGCTTGCAGCTTGCAAGCGTGAGCTTGAAAGCTCAAAATAATGACTACATCGGATGTCGCCCTCGAAACCCTACAATTTTTGTATCAAATATTTTTTTGTTTCCCGCCCCCCTCGAGAGATAATTAGCCGCATCTTTTCAAATGGGACACCCTGTATATTTATACATAATACCTGAACATATAATTATCCGGGCTGAAGTATTACCACGTTCTAGTTTCACTTTATTTTACACTTTTCCATGAAATGAACTCCATAAATAACCTTTCATGAAATCCAATGGAAGCATAACGTAAAATCCCCAACTTTTTTATGCTCAATAAACGGGAAATATTGATTGAGAGTATTTTAATAATTAACAAACAAAGCAAATGAAAAAGAACCGACAGCAATGGTTACTAAGCAGCGCTCAGCTTTACTCAGTTCTGTGGGAGGATTCCTATGCCATATAAGCGCAAGAATACCAGTGAAGGTTGAGACAAAACGGCTGAACATCGGGCCTATATTACCTCCAATTGGCTCGATACTGGGCGGCGGACTTTAGCCAATGATCAACCCGACGTAGGAGCGGTGCCTCATTCCATCAACGTCGGTGATGTCCGCGCAATGTCGGTGTTTATTATCTGCCGAGAATCGATTTGTACAAATCATGCTATTATTCATAAACATTTAGTCGAACAATTTCGGATTGTTCTATGCACAGAGAGAAATGTTCAGTAAAAACTACGGTACTCACATTTCGCTCACCGATTATGGAATCGACTCAGAAAAGTTAAGTGAGGGTATCGTAATTTTTCACAGGAGATTCAGGTAAAAATTATGGAACACTGTGGTAAAATTCCGTGATTTTAGGTAAAAATTACGTGACAGTTCCGTCAAATTTCCTACAACCACATTTCGCTTCGGAATTACGGAAAAGATACGTAATTTTTATTGAATATTTCTCTCTTGTGATTCTTTCTATCAATGTGAATGAACCTATTTTCTTTTGCACTTGAGATATATCGCTGATGCATCTGATATATATGGAAATTTCTATTGATACCATTTGTTTCAGCCATTCTCTGCACATATCGGGGATGTATCCTACACACATTCATTGTACAGGGTGTCCCAAAACGGATCTGACATATCGTGAGGGTAGCTTGGGAGAGTCATTTGTGTCCGCCTCCGACGCTTTGTTTATAAGTTATGGAGGGAAAAAAGACAGCCAATCAAACGCTATTGCCCGATAGAGAGATCATGCCCCCTTTCCCATTTAAGGCGGAGGGATGATGGCATTGAATGGCCAATCGATTCCAATCAATTTCATTTCTTGCTATTGAATGAGAGTGGAGATATGAATTTTTGACGCTGACTCTGATTTTTAGGGTTAGATTGTGTTTAGGAACCAAAAGGCTCTGATGCCGCGTTGAAATTCACTGTGAATTTATTCACCCCGGCATGATGACACCCAGGTGGGAATTGAGCATTGGTTCAAGCTTGAACCAAGCTTGGACCAAGACTAGCCTAGCTTGGTTCACGTTTGGTTTCCAAGCTGGAACCAACCAGGGCTAATTGTGGGTTTGTAACACTAGTTCAAGTTTGGATGCGAAACTTCGCCCAAGCTTGGACATAAAACTCCGTCCAAGCTTGGCTACCAGAATCTATCCAGACTTGACCCCCGGTTGAATGTAAGTCAATTCAAGCTGTATTATTTGGATATTCGTAGGTAGGAAGGCAGCAATGATTCAAGTTTGGGCCAAGCGCCATCTCTTATGGTCAGTCGCTACTCAATTGCGGTAAAAATAATGATAAAAAATGATAAATTAATTTTTATTTCCTTATTTTCATGATGGGTCATTGCTGGATTATGAATCCCTAATGCAATGATCGATTAAAAACCCAAATTTGTTTTCGCTAATTATTTCGACGAGTCTCCCTAATCACTAGACTACCGAGCACTTCCATTGATTCATATTTGGTATTGTTCATATATACTTTCCCAGGATATTTTTCTTCAACACATAGTTTTTTTCGCTCAACTATTTGAATGGGCAATTATAATAAATGATTCGATAGTGAACACTGGAAATAAAAATGATAATGAATAAGGGAGACCAGGGCAAAATGAGACTAGGAAATACACATTTGAACAGTTTCCAACATCTTTCAATTTCTACTTGTTTTAAAAAATTATGCGTGATTTTCTCTGAGAATAACGGATCTATATGCAGATTTTGTAAATTACTTATTAGTCACTATACTATTGTCGGTCTTGGAACCCGAGCTTGAACTTTTTGAATAACTCTAAGCTTGGATCTATACTGAACACCAATGTTCGGCCAAGCTTGGTTAGATTCTCTGAGTTCAAGCTAGAATACTAATCTCGGATCACAGTCGCTCCAATCTTGGAACGCAAACTTGAAATTTTTCAGTACCTCCAACCTTGGGCTTACGTTGGATACCAATGTCCAGCCAAGCTTGGATGGATGGTCTGAGCTCAAACTAGAATACCAATCTTGGACCATAGCTGGTTCAAGCTTGGAAACTACTCATCACATACTGGGCCAAGCTTGGTTAAAGCCCCAGAGTTCAAGCTTGGAATACCAAGCTTGGGCCATGATTGGTCCAACTTTGCTAGCAGAGCTTGAACTGGCATAGAATCAGTAACCTTGGATTTACCTAGCTATAATATATTGGGCCAAGCTTGATTGACGCCCCTGAGTGCAAGCTTGGACTACCAAGCTTAAACCATGATAGAGACTACCTTGGTATCCAACCTTTAATTCACAGGGTATCGTCAAACTTAGTTTTACATAGGGGTTACCCAGGGTTCAAGCGTGGTTATAGCTAGGCATTCCAAGGTTTGGTATCCTACATTGGAGCAAGCTCGACCCCATTGTTCAAGCTTGGACTTCCGCACCTGGATAGAAGAACTATTTCAGATCATTGTGTATTAAATGTCCAATCGATTGCCATCACTTTCATTCCTCCAGCCGAAGTGAGAGAAGATATATGAATTTTCAAAAAGAAGGTAATTTGCGGTGGAATTTTGTTTTTTTCATGAATAACTCCTCAACGCAGCGCCACAGACAAAAGTTCCATGAGAGTTTCGTCTCCAAATAATCTCCCCGAGCTATAATATATGAAAATTTCCGTGTCCGGAATACATAAGTAGTGCATACAGAATACAACGCGGCAGTCCATGGTGGCAATCTATGATGGATGTGCTCTAAGTATACTCCCCATATATTTATAGTACATAGTGGATATATTTTGGATATATTCTCGGTAAATTCTCTTTCGATTCAGTATTTTGGAATTAGATAGTGTGTACCAAATTTTGCGTGTTTTGATTCTTTTATGTCTTCAAGCCATGCAACATATCGGGCATTTTGAGATATTTCTGAAAAGTCAGGTATAAACGTGAGACGTTTTTCATAAATTTATTAATGTACCAATTTAATTGTTGATCAAAATGTATGGATTTTTCCATTTTTCAAATTTGATCAAAAGTATATCATAAGATAAATAGAAGGCAATATCTTAATATTCGTTCCCCTGAGGAATATAAAGGTCATGAGACAAATATCAAAAGATGAATTCTCTCTGGTTACTTTACTTTAATTCTGAGACAGATCGGGACATGTGCTGAAAAAAATATTTGTGGGATTCATGCGACCCTTGGCCTGAAGATCTGTTACTTTAAACGTAACTTCAGATGGTCTTTTTGAATGCTATCCATGAAAAGGGCCCACTATTGAGTTGTTTATCTGCAATCTTAGATAGGGAAATCTTCTTGTTTTTTATAAAGGCATTTTCAATTGAAAAAAGTGCGAGTTGTGTCTGTCTCAGATGGACGTGATTATATATATAATTTTAAAATGAAATCTTGTCTCTCTTCTAGACGTCACTGAATGATACAATATTCACATGGAGTATTACGGATCATTGGTTTGGATAATGTATGTAACGAATTTAAGCACCGACTATGACGGAGACAATATCAGCGATTTCATCGCTCATCGAAAATTGCACCGATGACGATTCCTAAGTCAACTGAACGTCGCGGCGATACGCGTACCCAACGATTAATCACAAAAATAATTCTGTAATGTCGACCCTAGAAGATTCGACCAAATTTTCCCGATATAACACACGGAGTACCTTTCAACCTGATTAGGTCCATCAGTGCAGAAGCACTTAATGCGCAGCATAGAACCATGAATGAGCCCACAATGTCAATTGAGAAAACATAAATTCAATTTCACCGCCGTAACACCCGAAAATTCATTCCCACCTGCTCAACTGCATTGATGCATCATATGCACGGTATGAAAAAAAATTCAATCAAAAATCAAATTTTTGTCGTACAACACACGAAAAGTTATCTGATCTGGTGCATAAAAGTATCATATACATAATGTATCATATACACTTCGAAAATTTTTATCGAATTTAATTATCACTGAAATTGCAAGGAATTTGAAAGATCAGAAAAAGAAAATTGCAAGGATTATTGAAAATTTAGAATGTCGTGGAAAAATCAAAGAGAACTGTAAATTTCAGTTCCATTTTCCCTGAAAATGAATAGAAAACCAGAAAATTCCGGTAAACATATTCTTGAATTTTCAGGATAGTGACACGGAATGCGATTTTGGGGGAAAAAATCATGAAATTTCCGATTTCACTGAAAATTCAATGTAATTTGGCACTGAATATTCACATTAGATTGGAAATTCAAATAAATTAAGGAATTCTCGTCTTTATGCTACTTAAAATTCAGGAATTTCACAGAATTTCCTACATCGCATTCAGTGTCACTGTCCTGAAAATTAGTAGTCAACTGTGAATGAAATTTCATTTTGTTTCTAACAGTATATTAATCTCTTAATGCCCCCCAAAAAAGTTCCAATTCAACTGGACTCAAAAAAAAATTACTTCTGATCAGTATAAAAAGTACTTCTACCCAGTAACAAAGGGTTTGTGGAGAAAAGGCGAATTTTGCACTTTTTCGAAGTCACAAAAGAACTGGATGCAGGTATCATGCGTCAAGTACCTAGGTACTGGTGAGAAGTACCTCGGTACTTGTCGCAAATACTTTTGTTACTCGGGACAAGTAAAAGAATTACTTGTAATGAGTACCTGGCTGGTTCTTTTCAAAAGTACCAACAGAACTCAATATAAGTAGCAATATTACTCAAATCCAGTACTCATATTTTTTTAGGAATTCATTCAAGATTACAAATGAAAATCCAAATGTTGGGGCACAAGTGAACACAGAAAAATTTTAAGGTAAAATACGTTTTTGAAATGGTAATTCACGTTTTCAAAAACGTTATTTACGATTTTCTCAAACGGATAAATTATGCTTTTGAGATCGTAAATTATGGTCAGAATAACGTGAATTACGATTTCGGGAACGTGAACTACGATTCTCAAAATTGGAAATCAATTCGGTTTGAAAAACACCCATAAAAATCACAATCTACTGATTTTTTCTTACAGAATATCTTCTCTCGAATATTTATATTTACAAAAATGCGCAAGAAAGCTCATTTCATCCGTCGATAATATTCCCTTTTCTCAGTGATCAATTCAAAGTACTGAAATTAAGTCATAAAACTACTGGAGAGAAGTTAAAAAATTTCTTTTGCGCTGTACCTTCGGTACTTGTGAAATGTACTAAAAGCACTAGCAGAAAGTAGTGAAGCTGCTTCCTCCCAGGACTATTTCTGTTTGATCGACAGAGGTGGTATTTCACTCAAGGATACAAAAACTACTTGGGACAAGTATTTTTCAAACTTTTCACAAGTGAACTTCCCAAGTACCGGTCGGTACTGGTGAGAAGTACTTTTTTCCTTGGGTGTGAGAAAATTCAGAAGCTCGTTCAAGAGCGCGGCGCTTAATTCAAGGCATTGCGCTCATAAAAGCGTGCAAAATTGCGCGACTTTGATTTGAAACAATCTCTAAACGAGTCAGAGACTCGAAAAAAATCTTCATTTTAAAAGCCTACAAGGCTTCGACTTTTTTGGGAAAATTCAGAAAAAGTGAGAAAAAAATATCTTCGCCTAGGATTGAGTGAGGTTGAGGGCAGAAAGCGCAGAGATCACTCTCAGGAATTATCCAATGACACCCACCCTATTAAAAACTGAGTCCTGAAATTTCAAGTAAAAAATTTAGAAATTTTTAACAATTAGTCATTCACACGAAATTTTCATGTATTTTGTTATTAAAAAATCAGTTGAATTCTGAAGTATTCAAAGGAATTGCAATTTTCGAGATCCACATGATAATGAAAATTATTAAATAATTTGAAAATTCAAGCAACAATTTCCCTGAATTTTCAATACCTTGAAAAATTAGTTGGATGTGATGTTCAAATTCCGCAATGAATTTGATAATCCTAGATGTCGTTGAAATATCAGTGATAATCTGACATGAAAAACCCAATTATTCTGAAGTTCCAACCTGAATGAAATATGCCATGAACGATTTGATCTTAATTTGTAATCAAATTCACAACATTGAGAATTTCAAGTGCAACTATTCCTTAATTTTCAAAAAAAATTTAACAGTGCATACGCTGTATCGCCAGCTACAAATAGCGTAGAATTGTTTTTTGGTTGATGTTCGGGGACACGTAGTCTACGTCATGCCATTAGAAAAATTATATGGAGCGGGGTTCAATACTTTGCATTTTGGATATGTGAATGGACTACCTGAGGAATGTTTCACCAGGTTATTCAAAGGTCTCTCATGGTAATTTTTCCAGAAGTTTAAGCAATTCTGGACGGCTCAAGACAGTCGAATATCCAATTGAGTCATCTTGACTATCTTCAGTGAGCCCCACTTAAATATCTATTTTACCGGAAATCTCAGCTAGTTTAAATATTGAGATTCATATAGAAGTGAATCTGACAGGGTCCGATGATGGGTATGCTTCACCATCTGCACCAGGCCATTTACTTCGAAAAATCATCTGTTTCTATAAGGAGTTTAGCCAGGAATATACTAATTGCTGTTGCCTAAGTAGTATTAGCGTATTAAGAAGATCGATGAATGCACTATATTAGAAATGTTTGACCTATGTTATTCAGAGGGTTGTTATGGTGATTCTTCACAAAGTTTAAGCGATTCTGGACGGCATGGGGCGGCATGGGACGGCATTCCTATAAAAACGTCTATTCTATAGGAGATGTCAAGTAGTTTATATGCTATACATGCAACAAATTCTCTCTTATCATCCCTTCCGTCAAACATTCAAAAATCCTATATCCCCATGTCTCAGACAATTTCACATGGTTTCTCCTAAAATTAATGAATGGTAAATTCCCACGGTCACAAAGCATATCACACAAACTCAACAACCTAAAAATAAACGATTGAAAATGCAATAAAAGTATGCGCATTATTCACCCACACATTCGAATACATATTGGCAAGTGTAAAATGACAAGTACCGGGGTGGAGAAAACTCCTGGGAAAATGAAAAAAGGGGAAAAAATGTTACTCAGCTCGTATAACGCGAATATCCCATCTTCTCTCGATGGTATAGAATGACATTGGGTCTGGGGGTTTGGTATGGCGCCGAAGATTATATGCGCAAGGAAAATAAGAGGAGTGCCCTGAGCCGTTCCAAAATCTCGGGGAATATCATGTCTGGCCAAAAGCTTGGCTCGAATCTATCTTCAACCGCATCTCTATACTGTATAACCCTTCGTAAAAAGTATTGTAGGTCGGATGGCGCCCCTCTGGGTTTGGCTAACGTCCCGGCTACCGCTTTTAACTCAGCCTCACCATGTTGCATTGTTCAAACTGTCGAAAAAAACGTGAGAGGAATTAAATGGAGGAAAAAACATTGACCATTGAAATGGTGGAAATTAATTTCCGAAAAGCTAACCCATATCTTTCATGTCGATTGACGCTCGTGTTTAAATTGTCTAAATTCCAGCGATTTTTCAAGGAAGGAAACGTTTGAAATGAATCTCGTAATTGGATTTCTTTCGCAGTAGAGAGGAGTATTTTGCATTTATCCCTTTGAATCATTCATCTATTTCAGTGTTTATACTTTTTTTAGGGAGGGGCCATTGACTCGTTATGCTCTCTTTCATTGCAAATTTTTTTGCCGTCGGATGATGGCTAAATAATGCATTGTGACCGACAAAAATTATTGGGATAAGTGAATTTCTTCCTCCTTGATGTGGAGTAGAGGTCATAAATACTCGGCATACCTAGCCTTTGTCCCATTTGAAAAGAATTCTCCAATTAAAAAAAAGAAGGTGGATTTATGAGGAGAGTTTAATCATCTATTTCAAGAGGGTAAATAGGTCAGGAGCTCGGTATTCTCGCTAATTAATTGAGCAATTTACGTTTCAAAATAAATTCGTCAGATGATGGAGAGAAATTTTTTATCAACTTTTTCAATTTTCTCTCTGACTATCCATTAAAAGATTTTCAAAATTCAAGATATAACTCCGGACTTTTCGGCGTTCGCTGAAATTACCAACACATCTACATATATTTCTATGTAAAATTACTCATTTTCCCAATTCTAATCGATCGTTAATGCATACCTGATTTTCTCTGAACTTTCTCTTTGAAATTAGCAGCACTGAATTGGTTCTATCGATTCTTTCCCCCAATTTTGACTCTCTTTGTATTTTCTCTCCGCCTCATTTGCAACTAATAGACTAATCATTTAACAGCCACGTCCCTTTAACTGATGTCAGAAGTTGTAAAGTGTTTCGAATTGATTGTCGGTGGTAAATTGTGAAGTTTAATATTAAGTAAAATTACCAATAGAGACGACTAAAACTTGACCCGACAACTTGACCTCGACTTTTGAACAAAATTCTATCGATCACTATTCAATTCTGAGATGAATGGTTCAAACAACTGAAGCAGACAAGACCATCACAAGGGTCAAACGATCAAATCGACTCTCCTGACTTATGATCCTTGCGATATTTAAGCTTTCCAAAGTATGAGCCTTGCGGGATATGATCTTTTGCGTCCTTAATCCAGTTTCACCTGGCTAAGTTGAGAACATTCTCAATGTTCAGTGTTACTACTATGCTGTACAAAATTCATTTATAATGCCTGGATTCTTGCAAGACTCGTGTGTCTACTCTTTATTCTTCTCGTGTCATCGGTTTCGATAACATGGTGGATGACATCAACAGTGCATCGGTCTTCGGGTTGGCATCTCCACAAACTGTATTGGTTGTCACCTAGTACTAGATCAACTGCTTCTTCTACTCTCCTATGGACAATGCATTCGAGAATCTTGCCAGCACTAGCGAACATGCAGAGTGGACAAAATAATTCGGGTTGGTCAGGCGGATCTTTCCCTTTCCAGAGGAACTAGTTTCTACTGCTTCGACTTAGCAGGAAAAGAACCCCCCTTGACACACTCCTTAAACGGGTCTAGGAACAGTCCTGTAGCATTGCACGAATCGCTCGTTGTAGCTTGACATTGGGTATTCCCTCCGGGCTAGAGATCTTCAATGGCGTCATCTCTTCTTCTCCGTGTCCAGCGATACTATGACGATTTTCTTCAGGAGCTCAGGGCCCATCGACAACGACATCGACTGGCTTTTACGTTGGGACATCACCGTATATCTTGTGCTTCAACGAATCGCTTCCCATTGCAGCAAGGAGCTCATTCTTCCAATACGTGATAGCCGTACTGACGATGTTGCTTCGTCTCCAGCTCCTCAAAGTGTGGCTTCTTATAGCCAAACTCCTTTCGCAAGGTGATGATGGTATTAGTCCATGTTAGACCCACCCCAACTAAAAATGCACCATCTCTACATAGTTCTAATGACCCTTGTTTCTCTTATGGTATCACCACGAAATATTATTTCGCGAGGGAGGTCACAGCCGTTTGCTCTTTCTCCTCGTTTGTATCCTACCGTATATGTTCCCCTACCACACCGAGATGTCAAGTGTGGATAAGAGGTTCCGATATCTTGCGAATCTATTGTGCTCTTGTTACCCATATTTGACCCTCACGACCCTCGGCACCCTAGTTAGTGTTTGACTATTTGGATTATTGCGCTCGTTTTCCCTGCTAGACTATGACCCTACTGAGGGTTTGACCCTCGGAATCTGTTGACTTTTCTGTCCGGTTTGACCCTTAAAAAGTTTCTGCGTCCAAAGTTTATTCAATTATTGGTCGTGACTTGGGATTCGGCGAATGCCTATTTGACGTTCAGCCAACATTTGGCCATGGATGGGTCGCCGAGACTTGGCATGCCAATTCTAGGCCGACCCGAGTGGAAATTACTTCAGGCCCACCTGAACCATGATCAGAACTTGATCAGGTTTTTGTAAGGTTCGACTAATCCGGTGATTCCTGATGAGAACCTGACCAAGTTTTGATCCACCAGATCGGATCCGAAACACTACAGGCGGGTTCAGATCAAGTTCTGATCAGGTAGACATGATCAGATGATGCCTAATGAGAACCTGACCAAGTTTTGATCCACCAGATCGGATCCGAAACACTACAGGCGGGTTCAGATCAAGTTCTGATCGGGCAGACATGATCAGATGATGCCTGATGAGAATCTGACCAAGTTTTGATCCAGTAGATCGGATCCGAAAAATTACAGGATGATTCAGATCAAGTTCTGATCAGGTAGACATGATCAGATGATGCCTAATGAGAACCTGACCAAGTTTTGATCCACCAGATCGGATCCGAAACACTACAGGCGGGTTCAGATCAAGTTCTGATCGGGCAGACATGATCAGATGATGCCTGATGAGAATCTGACCAAGTTTTGATCCAGTAGATCGGATCCGAAAAATTACAGGATGATTCAGATCAAGTTCTGATCAAGTAGGCACGATCTCACCCTGAGGTCGGCTGCCTANCCTGATGAGAATCTGACCAAGTTTTGATCCAGTAGATCGGATCCGAAAAATTACAGGATGATTCAGATCAAGTTCTGATCAAGTAGGCACGATCTCACCCTGAGGTCGGCTGCCTAACCCCAAATTGATCAAATTCGGATTTGATGTCCTTGATCGGCATTTGAAAGGGGTCAATTGAAGAGAAAATGATCAGATGCAGATCGGCTCCATCTGACATTAATTTTAATAAGTTTTTCGGATAATTTAATTAGCTATTATTATACTATTCAAATTAAGTTTTATCAACCATTATCAATAATTATTTTCAATCTTTAAAAAGGATCATTATACTATAATTAAAATAAATTAAATTAAATTAATTTAATTCTATGAATTTAATTTAATTAATCAATTTAATTAACAGCCACCCCTTCTCAAATGTACTGAAGGGAGGGATGATGATGCCGTAAATACATATTAAAGGAGTATCAAACTTACACGTAAATGATGTTGAGAAAAAAAAACACCAAATGTCTATTTATTCCTTAGTGTTATTGTTATCATCATTATTATTATTCCTTAATGAAATAAATAAAAATTTAATTGAACATATTTTATCTCTGAGAATACACACGTACATCCGCGAGATCAGGAATAATCGTAAATTCAACGAATACCCCGATACAAATCATATAGGCAATATACAGGTTACTCAATAGTAATGGTGCGATAGCGTAGTGGTTAGGGCATAGGATTAGTAATCATAGGGTCCCCGGTTCGATCCGCAGCATCGGTAAAAAAATAATAAGCTTTTTCACAGGTAATGACAGTAGAGATTCATTAAGAGAGGCGGCCTACGGTGAAAGAATTGAATTATCTTTTGTTTTGAATTAATTATCATTGATAATTGTTATTGATACTGACTGACAGGTCATCCGGTCTTCATACAGTTGACTTGATCAAGTTCGGACCCATTTGTCTTGATCAAATCCGGATTGGTCAGAGGCGTAACATATCTGATCAAGACCGGATCCGTCAACTTGATCAATACCTGATCAGTGGTCAGGTCTAACCTGATCCAAAGTTGATCAAGACCTGACCGGAATTTCCACTCGGGATTATAGTGATGCCGTCGAGACTACACGATAAATTTTTTGGATAGATCATCACTGTCTGAAAAGTCATCAAAAGTTTTGGAATTGTTGCAATTTCGAAAGACATCGGATCGGTGCATCTCGTCACGATTTTTTGAGCACTTATTTTACCTGGGTCTCGACCAGCGTTGCCAACCATACCATTTTCCTGGTATCTCTACCAGGATTTTGGGTACCCATTCCATGTACCATGATGTACCATACAGACCCATGGTATCATGGTATCCTGTATTTTCTCTCCTTAGCATCAGACATTCCTGACTGTTAGCTTCTTCCGGTCAAAATCAGTGATAAATTTTTAAATAAATATCGTTGAATTTGAAATTAGAACATGATATCCAGAAGGGACACTCTCATATAATTACACACCTTCAGTGGCGCTACAAAAATTCGGATATATCGTCAGTCGATAATGAAACATTCATACACCAAGGTCTTTCGCCAATGACATTCTTCAGTACTGAACTATGGGCAATGATATAGTCTGACTCATACGGAGGGCTCCTTGGTATCCTATTCAGCCGCATAACGCAGAATTGTACAGCTAGAGAAAATCTCTTGCTCCCGCATGAATCAAGTTTCCGCCATTCAAATCGAATTTAGTTAAATTTCTCCATAAATAAAAATATCGCATACCTTGAAATTAATAGATCCGATCGATTAAGGTTTGTATTGATGAAATTTGGATAAAATGATTATTAGGTACAGAATTTTAGAAGTTAGGTTACACCTACCACTTTTTTCTAGATCTACACAATGAACAATGACAAAGATCCTTTGCAAACTCCACCAAAAAAGAAACGTAAAAGTCCAGATGAAAAGAAAGAAAAAGTTGTTCAGAAGTTTCGTGAAGCTTGGTTGACAATGCCAGAATTCAAGAGTTGGTTAAAATCTGTTCCAAACAATCCGATTATGCAATCAGGAATACATTGCAGATGTATCGGTTCTAGAAGCTCAGGCAAAAACTAAAAAACATCTTGACAAAGTGAATTCTTCAAAGTCGACTAAAATGACGATGACCCAATTTGTCCAAGGCTCATATGACAACGTCAAATTGGAAACAGCAGCAAAAAATCTTGAAATCAAATTGACAGGATTTTTTGCAGATCATGACATTGCATTCAACTGCATGAATCATCTCATTGATGCTTTGAAAGATGGAGCTCCCGATTCAAAAATCATGGCAAAAATGAATCTAAAGAGGACAAAGGCGACAGCCATAGTGAGGAATGTAATTGGAGAAACGGAATCTAGTGAAACTACCCAGAAATTGCTCAAATCAAAATTCAGTATATTGACTGACGAATCCACCGATATTTCCTGTGTGAAGACTAGCTGTGTATTAGTGAGATATTATGATGAAGAACGAGGCTGTGTCGTAACGAAATTCTGGGATTTGGTTGAAGCTTTGGAGCCAGGCAAAATTACAAGTGCAACTGCTGAGCATCTTTACCAAAACATCATTTCAAGCTTAGAGAAAAGAGGGATACCAAAAGAATATGTAATTGGTTTCGCATCAGATGGATGCAATGTGATGATGGGGGCAAAAAATTCAGTTGCTAGTCGCTTCAGACGGGATTTCCCTAATATAACTATTATGAAATGCATCTGTCACTCCCTCCACTTGTGTGCTTGTCAGGCCTGTGCACAGTTATCTCGAACAGCTGAAGATTTAGCCTGTAACATTTATAATTTTTTCAAAAGCAGTGCGAAACGACAATGTGAATTTGCAGAGTTTCAGGATTTCACAGAGACAGAAAGACACCAATTACTACATCCTTCCCAGACTCGATGGCTGTCATTAACGTTCGTAGTTGAGAGAATTCTTGAACAGTGGTCTGCCCTTCAGTTAGATTTCAATGAAAAATGGTTAGAACTGAAATTAGTTGCAGCAGAATCGATCCATAATTCTCTGAATGACCCATCCGTGAAATTACCTTTCTTATTCTTAAAACGGGCACTTCCAAAATTCACAGATGCTAACAAATATTTTCAATCGAGCAAAGTGGTCATTGTTGATCTTCATGATGCGATGGTAGAGTTGTACAAACATTTCCTCCATGCGTACATGAACAGGAGCTACCTCAATAGGACCCCATTATCAGAAATAGATCCAGCGAATGAAGATCAATTCTTGCCGAAGCATCAAATGTATTTGCGAAGTTACGTGATGAAGGAGCTCCAAACATCCATTGTAGTTTCACGCCAGGACTATTTCCATGAGACTTGTCAAAATGTCTTAATTCAGGCATGTATGGAGATTAGAAAGAGATATGATTTCTTGAACCCAATTATGGAGAAGCTGAAAATATTCAAACCAAAGAATGCATTGTCCCACCTGGAGCTAGAAAGAACTCCAACTCTGATTCCAATTCTATCCCTTCTACCCAGTTTCCCCGGAGGAACAATACCAAGTCGTTGATGATGAGTGGCGTGCACTACCCTCACATTCCTTCGATGATGTTGAGGAATTGAAATCCATGGAAATTGATCGTTTGGGCTAAATTATTATCAGAAAAGAAAGAAGGAGGTGAACTTGTGCTCTATAATGTGGCTAAGGCTGTGTTGGCCATCCTGTCAATGCCCCATTCGAATTGTGATAGTGAGAGAGTATTTTCGAAGATTAATCGTTCAAAAACTAAACTTCGAAATCGTCTTATTGTACCCACGATCAAGGGTATCGTACTATCCAGTTAGCACGTTAGATCTAATGGAGGATGTTCTGAATTTCGACCATCTGCTGAAATGTTATCGAGAATGACCAAAGATTCCCTGTATGGACCAAAGCAGTTAATCATACTGGAGATGCTGTCGATTCAAACGAGATATTGGGGGATGATGTCGATTGTCAGAACTTATTCGACGAAAATTGATAATTTTAGTTGTAAGAAATCGCTGTTACGAAAATGGACGAGTTACGAGAGATGAATAGATTTATTTATTTGACGTGTTGAGTTACGTACAGGTTAATTCATGTAAGAGAGCTACATGAGCACTAAAAAACTGCCAAAAATTAATCAATGACTGAATTTTTAGAAATTTCTTCACTAGAATCCTACTCTACCAACCAATACCATTATTTTGTTCAGAATACCATTTTTTCCCTTTCCCCATACCATGATCCGAGTCTCCCTGGTTGGCAACGCTGGTCTCGACTTTTTCGTTTATATCGTTACGATATAGCGGCGATATAAAAGCAGAAAAAACCGAAAAAGTCGAGACTCAGGCAAGATAAGTCCTCCCAAAATCGTGACGATTCCAAAACTTTCGATGTTTTTTCTGACCATGATGATCTATCCAAAATTTTTGTCGTGTAATCTCGACGGCATCACTAAAGAATTATAGCCCATATGAGGGATTCTTCGTCAAGTGGGCCACTAAAATTTTTCGATGTCTCGAAAAATTCTGGAAAAATTAGAGATTTGATTATTATGTTGTCTAACACAAAAAAAAATTATGAATTTTTTCAAATTAATGGCAGAGCACGAATTACATTTGATATACACTTTCACCAGCATAACTTGAACAATTGGGATCAGTGAGAAAAATATTCCGCATCAAAATTGTGTATTTTGTTACCATTTTTGCTTATAATTTTTTTTATCCTTTTCTCGCCCCATTCAAACACATTTGAACGCATTTGATCAAAAAAGTCATGGAAAATTTGCGTTTTATGTAATTCCACAGTTTTATTTTTCTTAAAACAAAATGAAATTATTCCATATATAAAATAGAAGTGATTTATAATTGTTTAGGAGTATTAAATTAAATATTTTATATCTATCTGCCATTACAAAAATCGAAATTTCGAGAAAATTTATCCAATGGTTCCTGCGATAAAAAATAATGACATGGTATATGTGCAATTTCAATTGATGGAAAAAATGTGAACATATCCCTCACTGTTCCAGCAAAATATTGTGCAATTTTCAGAACTTTCGATGCAACAATTTGCAAAGGAAAAAAAACAATTGATGTCTTTTGATATTTCTCACAGCTGGCCGTGTTTCACAAAATGGTGATCTTTCGTATATGTGCCAATAAGTTCCGCGAAGTGGCAGCACCGCAGTATATCTATATCAGGGTTGGGCAAGTAAAATACCACCGGTAATTTACCAAGTTTTCTATATGTAAAAAAACCAGTAATTTACCAAGGAGGTTTTAGACCTTTTTGACCGCGTGTGTGCGCGATTGAGAACAATTCAATTATTCTAGTGCGAGACTAACTCCATTCACAGGGTTGCAAGGGTCAAACATCGCAATGGTCATAGATCGCGAGGATCAAATATCGCAAGGATTATATCTCGCGCGTGTCAAACGTTCTAACGGTTAAAGAACGGACGTAGGCAGAGGACAATCTCAAAAGTCAACCCTTGCGACCTCTGAACCTTGCAACGTTGGCCCCTTGTGAGGTATGACCGTTGCGATTGTTGACCTCGCGAGGCATGATCTTTAAAAGAGATGACCCTCATGACGTTTGACGCTTGCTAGGTATGATCGTGACGTTTGACCCTTGTAAGGTATGGCCCTCGTGACATTCAGTCACGAAGATTACTGCATTGATAGTCGGGTTAAGGGGTTTTCTACCAGTTATGTACCTTTTTTCCCATTTAGAGGTAAACTACCAGTGTTCTACTATGTACCGTAGAAAACTCCGATTTTCAGTGAATGACCCAACCCTCTGTATCTACTGTTATCTCTATTTCTGGAAACCACAATTCCCATAGAAATTTTGCAAAAAATAAACAAATAAAAATCATAGCCAAGTCAAGAAATGTCCAATGGATCATGGAATGTGCTATCAGATTATTATGGGGAGGATGACTCTGAATAGAAGGATTTTCAAAAAAATCTTCATAAAATAAAAAATTCAGTAGAGACAGGATTCAAAGTTCTTGGCGCGGATCAGAAGATACTGAATTCAAGAAGGAGAGAGAAAGAGTAATGCACTATTCAAATCTCCCTCCTCTGCGCATGAGGTTGGAGCGCACTGCTACCAACTTCGAAAACGAAATCTCACACTGCTCAGAGATAATGTGAAATGCGAGAATGTGGATATGATCCCGTTGCTATGCGCGTAATTTCCTTAATATTAAGTCGAAAAAGAAAATAGTGATATCAATGGAAAGCTCGTGGCCGATTTATGTGATGTAACTGAGGCTATTTTTTTCGTAGGGTATCACGTTTTCATTTTATTCAATAAATGTGTTTCGGTGGTAGTGGAGGGGGTAGTTGCTTCGTGTATAGATACGCGGTACGTTCGGCCTGATGTTTTGCTCAGTCGGTCAAAACTTTTCTTGGCCGATACGCTATCCCGTATCTCGATCATACCTTATTATCTATTGTGTAGAGGGAAAATATTTATTCTGTCATTATGTAGTATTGTGTTCTCATAATCTAGAAATTGAATGTGTCACTCAGTGCTCAGTGTTGATGAAGGTGTTTGAACTGGTATATAGCATAGAATATTCACTATTGCCCGTCATTATCAACTATTAAAATATCAAGTTTCGTCGATCGATGTGCTAATCCTTTTCCAACTGGAGAAACACATCAAGTATGCTAGGCGCGATGTTTCGGAAATGTTACATGTTACCCGAGAAGATGTCATCAATAGAAAATAGAAAGATCTGTGTTGCTTATCGCTTACAATTGACTGCATTGCCTAATAATGATTCATGGTTGACTGTCATTGTCAATGATGCGGAACCAGCAAATAATGCAGTATCTGAAAAGGTCGACGACTCAGCACCAATTAACCCTAGTTTGGTCATCATATGAGAACTTGCGACTTTAGTCACNCACCTTCAGATTGATTGAACAAATAATCTCTTGAATTGTATATTTTTTGTATTTTTCCCATGTGGAATTATTTTAATTAAATTGTAAATGGCCCGAGTATTATTACATTGGAAAAAAATGATCAATTCTATGTTATAATGAAGCAACAACAAAAATTGAACGCCAATACTGAATTCTATACGTTCTAGAAGGTAAGAAAACTTTTTGAGCGGACGGTACAAGAGAGATAGGTATCCTTGAAAATCGCCCCTCTCTGTCGGCTCGCGTCAGGCGGATCAGTGCCCTTTCCAGTATATACCACATTTCAGTGAGTCACCTCCGCAGGGAATCGCCGCCGTGTTATTGAGACCCGAGCGTTGTCGAATTCACTCTATACTGCCCGGGCGCGTTTAGCGAGACTTCGGCACCGTCGCACAATGGACAATTTCATTTAACATGGGAAAAAATTGCCCGTCTGTTAGAAAGAATTTTTTTTTTCAGGAATTGTGGATATAAATAATTTTAAAAAATATTATAATTTTCTAGGCACTTGAATTGACGCATTCCAATTTTTTATGATTTTTCCGCTCAGCCAGTCAATGGTAAGAAAAAAAAATCGACCTTCTGCGGCGTTTCCCTCCTATGGTGACCAAACTAGGGTTAAAAATGCAGTCCCTGAAGATATCGTAACAGAATCAAATCACAGTAGCCAACACGATGATTCTCCCAATGTAGACGATGAGTTTGGCAGACCATCAATTGAAAGGACTTCACAACCACAAGGTCCGATCACTCAGAATTTTAAAAATTCAGGATTTTTGCGAGTTAATCTACATTGACAAGTCAAGGTACTAATTCATCTGATGAATCGTATCATACCACCCCTCCTAAACAAAGGAAACTAGTTGATGAAATCGAAATGGATGAAGATATTCTGAATTCCGCAAAGGATGGAAAAGAAATGCTGAAACAATTAAAAGAAAACTTCAATCAGCCTAGCACTTCTCGCTTACTGAAACTCAGTTTTTGACATTGGTTCCCAAAAGTTGGAGTGCTAGGAAAACCGCTCTTTTCTTCCATACAAGTCGTAAAATGACTCAGAACGCTAACAAATTAGTGGAGAACGATGGCATTCTGACATCTTCTGCTCCTTGTCGTGATAAAAAGTTGGCAACGAATGTTGTTGAGGCAAGGCATCGACTTTTACACCTGATGCAAACAGCAGGGAATTGCTAGAAGGTACAAGAACGTCTAATGTTTTGTAATCTAAAGGAGCTTCATAAGTTGTTCTCAGATAAACAGCCTGTCATAATCACCAGTTTTTCAGATTTTGCGAAACTTAGACCAAATTACGGTATTTTTGCCGGGGTGAGTGTGTGTACATCACGAAAACGTCAAATTAATGACAGGCATATCAGACCTTCCCAATATCACTGAAGATTTTAGGATGCCAGCAGAGTGGCATTTTTTTCCTAGAGCCCATAACAAACGCCCATGTAACGGAATAGGAGAACACTTGAAAGTTCAGCGGCACGTGCTAGTCTACATAGTGCTAGACCTACAAATCAAATTCTGAATGCTCGTGAATTATACGACTGGGCATAGAAAACTCTGGAAAAAATTATAGTTTTATTTAGTTCTAAAGAGGAACACACAATCATTGCAGCTGATTTAGCTGTGAGATTCAAGGCTGATAAACCTGTACCTAAGACTGAGAAGTAGAGAATCAAATGTTGCTGAAACAATTTTCATTTGCAGTTGATACTGACAAGTTTTCCCGCGATAAAAGAAAAATACCTATCAATGAAAAATCCAAGAATAAAAAAACTTCTTCAAAACGAGTTCCAATGAAAAAGTGATCATTTTATAGAATAATATCTTTTCTTTCCTGTGATGTGGAAATATATGAGGTATTCCACGTCAAATGAGTCAATCGCTGACCCTCACCCTCTTGAAAATTAATGGCGATTTTTTCTACGATCAGGGAGGTTGAAAAATTATCTCTCAAATTTTTTCAGATTTTTTCGGCAGCCCAGCCCATTACAAAACATTAGACAGAATTTCGAAACGAAAAAAATTAAAATAAAATAGATCCAGGATGATGCCTAACTTGTATGATGGCTCAAAATACTTGTTTTGATTATAAGAATTACTGAAAAAGAATGAAACAAAACATCCGTGCCGTAATTTGAAAAATTCAAGTCTATCAACTTTTTTATTCGAAAAGTCGCTATTATGCGCAACTAGCGATCGAAAAAAAAAATTCACTAAAAATATTCTTATAGGCAGTAAAAAATAAAAAATTTTGACGCTTAATAAATCAAAATCGGATGGATAGAACTCGAGTTATTGAAAAAAACCGGAAAAACGAAACAAAAATCATATCACCGAACTGGGCTGCCGAAAAATCTGAAAAAAATTGAGATATAGTTTTTCAACCTCCCCAATCGTAGAAAAAATCCCCATCAATTTCCAAGAGGGTGAGGGCCAGCCGTGGACTCATTTGGCGTGGAATACCTCATATACTACTTCAAATACATACAAGAATAATATGAAATCATATTCAACTGCAGGTTTTTTCATTCTTTCCTTCCTCAAGTGCACCAGATTACTTTTTTTCTCGCAAACAGTTGCATCTATAGTTCTAAAAATTTGACAATATCTTACTGAAACAGTGAGGAATATTTTCAAATTTGCTCCATCAATTAAAACCGCACGCATACCATGTCAAAATTTTTTATCTCAGGAATCATTGGATAAATTTCCTCAAAATTTCGATTTTTATAAAGGCAGATGGATATAAAATATTTTTTTCATTAAAATCGTGAGTTGCTAATTTGATGATTTAAAAAAAAAAAATTTTAATTAATTCTATTTTATACATGGAATAATTTCATTTTTTTTTAAAGGAAAATAAAACTGAAAATTGCACAGAACGCTGTGATGTGTGGAGATATCCACACGTCGATTTCGTTCAATTTATATTTTCTGATGAAAATAAGGCAAACTGGGCTGAATAAGCAGTTCCACGGCGATACTTGAGTCCAGCTTCTTAGAATGGAGCTGTTTGACTGATGTAGCCATTGTCAGTGATGACATATGGCTGTATTAGTTATGAAAAACCGTGAGAATGCTTATTAAGCATTTCAAGCTAGTAACGATATTCAAGCTCTAAATCAAGGCAGAGTACGGAAGAAGTTGGACTTGAACGGATGTCCACTCCTCGCCAAAAATCTTAGCACTGCGCGCGATACCGAACCCATTATTACTTGGATTTTATATTGAATTATTAGCTTTAGTTTATTATATTGATCCATTTAATAATCGGTGTTTGGTTATTGGGATGACACCCTTATCAATCCTTTCCTGAACTTCCCCAAATGGGCGAACTCCCCGTGAGCTCGTACCGAGACTAGCTAGGCATAGTCTTCAAGCCGAAAAGCGACTTGATTAAGGGAGGACGAAAACCTCCCACGTCACAACGCAAATTTTTCAAAATTTTTCCAATTAAGTGCATTCAAATGTGTTTAAATGAAGCAGAAAAAAAACAAAAAAAATTCTAAGCGAAGATAATAACAAAATACATCATTTTTATGCCGAACTTTTTTCTCTCCGATCTTAATGGTTCAAGTTATGCTGGTGAATGCATATATTAAATCAAAATCGTGTTTCGCCATTAATTTTCAAAACTAAACAATGAAAAAAACTGCCAGAATTGAGCTTTTTTTGTGTTAGAGAAGGCTGGAATTTTTTCAGAATTTTCGGAGACATCGAAAAATTTGAGTCGCCCGCTTGGCGAAAACTGACTGAAAACATGATTTTCAGATATATCGTAAGTTTCTGATCATCGTAAACTAATTCGGTCCGAGCAGGATTAGAACTGTGATAAGAATATCATTGTTCGATAAAGAGTGTTATCAGACATTCCCCATTTCGTTCGAAAAATGTTGATAATTGATGTGAATATGGCATTCGATTCCTCCCCCCTTTCTTTCACTAATTATAATGCAGAACGGTCAAAGGGTTAAGATCGGGCCACTACTGGGAGCCGAGCTGCGGAATGTTGGATGGCGATCCTTAATAGGCCTTGGTTGAGACTCGACTAGATATTCCTTTGATTATTTTCCTGACCTGAATTTCAGCCAATCAGCACGCAGTATTTGAGGTCACGATGCTCATTTTTTATCAAATTTTGTTCGGCAATTGCACACTAGCATTTAGAAATTGCATCTGATAATTCCATTAATTTATTTCTAACCAATTAAACATTGTGATAGATGGCCTCGGTACAGTTGTGTCTTCAAAGTCTGCGTTCCGCTTGACCAACATCCAGTCCTGGAAAATAATCCGCCGAATACCCCTCGACCTCCAAAATTAATGTCAATATTTCCCTCCAGCTTTCCTGCAAACAACCAAATGGATAAAGTTATACATAATAAATGAGAATAACGATAATGATGCAATCTAACTGTAAATGACTATAATGGAACGATCTGATCTGAGGTCTTGCTTGTCGATTTATTCCAATTTCCAAAAAACCACGATGATGATTTGATATTTAATTAAAAAAAATAACTTACGAGGATTGAGTCGGTTTCGAATACAGACCGATTCGCAGCCGATGATAAACTCTCCGATATTGAGCGAGCGAATATTTGACTGATGTTTATTTCGACTCCTCATTGCCGATACTCTTGAATCAACAAAGTCTCGGCGATCCATCTACGACCAAATATCAGCTAAATATTAAATAGCCAATCGTCAAATGTCACGTCTCGCCCGATAATTGGGTAAACTTCTGACGACGAGAATTGATAAGGGAAAAAAGCGAAAAATAATTGAACAGATCCCAAAGGTCAAATATTTATATACTGATAGAAGAATTCGATTGATGTTAACAAGGTTCGGCAACTGTTACCGAATGGCGTTGTTGAATTAGAACAACTGAATATTCGTTAATAGTTACCAAAGGATTCAGTTGAGCGGTGAGGTGTTCATCCAAATGAACCATTCGGTAATAGTTACTAAATGGTTAATTGATGTGAAAAATGGGTTGTTCATTCATGATTAATTATAATTTGACAGTGAGCACCAATTTTAATAATATTAAAAATAAAAGTGGACAGGTATATAGTATCTTCCGATACACGAGCTATTTAGACATATCCCCGGAGACGTTTCAAACAAAGAAATTAAGCGACGAGTTAATGAGTCCGATGGGTCTCCTGGCAGTCTGATTAATCTGTTGGTAATCCGATGGGTTTGTTGAATCTGTTAGCGCTCTAATAGGTCTGTTGAAAGTCTGTTGGATTTGTTTTGAGTCTGCTGGGGCTGTTGTGAGTTTGCTGGGTCTGTTAGGAGTTTGTTGGGTTGGCTGACAGTATGTTTGATCTGTTTTGAGTTTGCTGGGGCTGTTAAGACTTTGGTGTTTGTTGGGAGTGTATTAGGTCTCTTGGGACCCTGTTGCATCTGTTGGAAGTTTGCTGGGTCTGTTCTGAGACTGCTGGATGGATCAGGTGAAAAGTGAGATAGTTAAAGGATTAATGTTAAAATGTGCAGGGTCGGTTCAAATATCATAGACTTTAATGTGAACTAATTTTATTATCCACTCATTAAGCAATTTCAACAGAAGCAAATCCACCTTATCTCATAAATCTATTGGTACTCTTATTTTAATATATAATAATCATTCAACTAATCAACTCCTCTCTCTAATACCATTTTGTTATTGGAACAATATTTTTTCATTCACAGTCTCGACGACAAAGGATTGATTTTCCTTCCGAAGTAATATGAATTTTTATTGGTCTAGTGAACTCGTTTTTATTAAAATTGAATATCTGTAGTTGCTGATAATTGGTGGGAAGTTTAATCAGATATCCTTTCATATGATTTTAATAATCCAATAGTCCAATAGTTAAACATTCACGATATCCAAAAAAATCGCTCCTTTGTCCTTGTGGAGAATAACTGAGATGACACCAAAAATTGGACCACCCGCATCATCTACACGTAGTACAATAGCACAACCATAATCATCGAAATCAACTTTCGTTGAACCAGTCTTTGGACGTTTGGAGAAATGGTCAGGGAGTGACCCACTAGAATAATCAGAAATTTTATCTGGTCTTTCACTACTTTCCGTCAATTGTTGTGACACTTCCACACCGTTAGTATCTACATCTCCATCCAAGAAGCTATTAGCCTCCAGAAGATTTTCTAATGCCTGACAATCCTGTGGGTCAATCACATCATCGTCGCCATTCAACGTAGAACTAGCCACTACTAGAATTTCATTTGGTGAAACTTGATCTGAAGTACTGCAAGAGACATCCGGAGGGCTACTTTGGACAATTTTTTCACTCTGAAAGATGATTTATAACAATTACTATCCACAATAAATACCACCAAACACACAGGAAACAGCTCCATTTCTTTCTTCTCCATCTATTTTTCTGTCTCCCTCTGCCCCTCCCCGTCGCCCAATAAAAAGATACACATATTCCATTTTCATCATGAGGCAGCACAAGGAGTTGAGATAAAATCCGACGATTATTGTTAAGGATAATAGTTTTTTGAACTACGAGATTAGACACAATTAATAACGTTACAAATTTTCAACGATGTGACGGAAACTCTACATTATCAATGAGAGATTTGCCCTTTCATCTTATTATCTCATTTAACTATAGATTAATTTATTCTGAACAAATCTGTTGAATTATCTGGACAAATTTCCTCAACTTACCTTATATTCCACCAATTCTTTAGATTTGAAGGGATAAAACTTTACGAATTAATCAATTTCGTCTAATCAATTATTTAATTATTTTGAGAATAGATTATTCGAAAACAATGGTGGAAACGAAATTTGTTCATAGTGTTGTTAGCAAGAAAAACGGGGTTTTCTCCCCTCCCCCTCTAATCTTTCCTTTAGAGAAATAATTATATAAACAATAACGTGCCAGTTGACTCGTAACGGTTTATCGTTATCCGTTTATCAGGATGGGTAATGGAATTATTTCACTTTCATAAACCTATACGTGCTCTCTGAATCTTTTTTGCAAGATGAGTAGCTTCCCCAAATTTTCAACAATATTTTGTTTCTCAGTTTGTGGCAATTTTAAAAATTCCTCCAACATTTCTAGGTCATTGATTTCAGATTCTGTGAAACAATCCAGAACGGAATGAGAATAAAATATCACATGGATTAACTTGCAGTACATGAAACACATTTTTCAAGGTTATGGCTCTTGAAAAATAACCCACACGAAACAATCGATCCAAAAAACAATTACTAGCAGAGATGGAAAAGGTAGAAAAGTAGTTGATGAAAATGTAGAGACAATTGAGAGATAATCACTGATATTTGACGGTTGGGGGATGTGTTAATGAAGAGGTTATTTTTCAACGAACATGTATAACAGAAATTGCATTAGATATTTAATCGATAAATACATCAATATACTTACTATCCAATGTTTCGTAAACATCTATCAGCTTCCACTGTTCAAATAAATCCTTCATATTGTAGTCATTCACTTTTAAATTCACTTTACAATATACTTTATTCTGATAAAAATAATATTTGCATTTAATAGAATCGGCGTCTCTGCGACATGTATATACATGTAAATCGTTATAGACGACGATCTTGAACTGTCAATATGAACTAGATGGCATGTTGCATCAATCAAGATTCGGTAACTATTATCGAATACTCGCTTGCGTCAACCCACCAGTGGTTCACATCACCCGGTCGTACATTTAGAACAAGCAAGTGTTTACTTACATGAACACGGTAATGTGTTTATTGAAATCAGAATTTAATTAAGACAAGAAAACGGTTGTATTCCTCCAAATGTGGAGGAAATTATCTTGTATTGAATCAACAAGATTTATTGTTAACTCCAACGAATGTATTTAATACAAGCGGATCATAAAAAATGACTCAACTGAATTCATCATGTAACATTAACCGAATTCTTCTATCAGCTAACAACTCTACAGTAGCCGAATGGGTAACGTCAAGGACTAAAGGTTCCAGCATCGGTCCGGATCCGGTACTGGTCAGAATCGTCGAATCCTACCACGTTGATCAGACACGGTTCCAAATAAGCGTTACATTTCTAATCCGAAACTAATCAAAATCAGTTTTGATTGATCATTCCCTTATTCTAGCCTGAATTGATTTTCCACTCGGGTGATCAACAAAGTCTCGGCGAACCATCTACGACCAAAAATATGCTAAATATCAAATGGGCAATCGTCAAATGTGAAGTCTCGCCCGATAATTAGGGGTCTTTTATACTTTTTTTTGCCTTCGTTCATAAAAATTCGCTAAGTTACCATAATTGACAGAAATCCAACTGTTCATTTTGCCCCACTCTCCTCTGTGTGTATTGAACAGAAATGAACAGACTATTCATTTAGAACCTGATTCCCAATGAAATTGTTGGAACAAAAAGAAGGATACAACGTGTTTTGCTAACGGGCATTCGCAACTCGTTTCGTTTGTGTTAATCAACCCTTTTATTAGTTTCTTTTATTCATTTGAGAACCGATCAAATTTTCCACTCGGGTGTTTCAACCAAATAATCCATTTATTTGGATTGATTGACACTTTTACTATGATTTATTGGATGCCTTTTCTGTGGCAGTAATGAAAAGAATCTGAAAACAATATTTTTCTATTCATTTTTGTTTCCTCTGTGAAATTTGATGTAAAAATGTTGCTCGGTTTTTTTATTACCGCGAGGAAAATTCGTTGGTACATATCCTCATATAACTGTATACGATACATTTCGCAGTTTACAGAAGACGAGGAAAAAAAGAGAGAATATCCATAAATTCTGTGGCATCTAGGTTGCCTCTGTCGTTAAACGTTTTGATGTTCTTCCATGAAATTTTCACGTTTCAAAGGCGTATGACGATAGTTCACATGTACACAATTTTTGGTTGCAAAATTTATTGTGTCCATGTCTTCACGAGTGACTCTTCAATTAAATGTATGGATTTGTGGCAGATTTCATTTTCCAGTCTTATATGATTTTCGAACTGAAAAGAGGAAGCAGAAAGGCAAAGAGGGAAATAGTTCAAACAGCAGCTGAAATTTTTTTAGAGAGACCCACATTAATGACAAGAAATCAAAGGGGAAGTAGACACTCGATTGATCCAATGTTTTTATATTTTTATTCTGGCCTTTCTATCAGCTCCATTAGCAGAGAGCATTCGAATGGAATATTTATGCAATACAAACATCCCCCGATTTTTGGTGAAATGTCCATTACCAATTCCAAGTATTCCGCTCTTAAAAATCCATGTATAAATGTTTTCATTGGAAGTTACTAACTAATAGAATAACATTCAATGTATACCTGTCCAATCATTTAATGTATATGAATCTTTTTCCTAGGCTGATGCCATTTTGCTAGACAAATACCGATGGATAGGTCCATCTCTCTAACAAAATGACATCAATCAGTAATTGATTCTGAATATTAGATTACATTCTAATATTCAGAATCAGTCGTTTATTTTTTCGAGCAAATCAAGAAGAAATTTCCTTCAATTCATTATTCCTGGGTGTTTATGTTCGCATCTCCTGGAGGCCTGATTTTTTATGTTCGATAGTAGATATCTGGAATCCAGTATTCGGCGTTTGTTGTTTCGAAGCTTTCAGGCCCATGACGAGATCTAGCGTGTCTGGCCCTCCTGTATAGGTCTTCCAGTATAAGTTTTTTCTTCGGCAGGTACCCCGTCTCTACGTGATTTCCACTTGTATCCGTGTCTCGCACTCCTGAAAACGATGGAAAAGATTCTACTGTATCCATTTACACGCTTTCCTGTATGATCCATTCAACCTCTATGATCATTCGACCTTTTATAAACGCCTCCAACCCTTACAAGTAGGTTTGCGATTACCCCTATGTGACCCTCATGCTCCTCGTGACCCTTCTGAGTATTTGGCCCGTTGGATTATTGCGCTCAGTTTTCTTGCTAGACAGTGACCCTAATGAGAGTTTGCCCCTTCGGATCGGTTAACTTGTCTTTCCTGTTTGACTCTTATCAAGTCTCGGCGTCCGAAGTTTACCCAATTATTGGCCATAAAGGGGTCGCCGAGATTTGGCGTGCTGGTCCAAAGCCGATATTCGGCCGTGAGTAGGCCGCCAAGACTTGGCATGCCGATTCTAGGCCGAGGCTTGGCCGATTCAATAGCATCGGCAATTTGCCCCCGGGGTTGAATGCTTTCGCAAAGTGAAATGGGCCAAAATTGAGCCAGTACTAGGAGCTGAGCTGCCCATAGTTCCAGCACAAAATTCTTTGGAAAAAATATTTGGGAAAAAATTCGTTGGAAAAATTTCCTTCAAAAAAAAATCCTTCGAAAAAAATTCCTCCGGAAAAGATTCCTTCGGAAATGATTTTTTCATGCAATATTTCCTCCTGTAAAAATGCCTCATGCAATAATTCTTTCCCAGAACCATGGGATAAACTTGTTTTGGACAGCATAATCTCTCCGAAAATCCGTGCATATAAACGCCATTTTCCCCCACTTAATCTACTAATATACAGGTGCTATGGAATGGCGATAGACCGTCGAGATTGTCCATCGTCTTACTCACCACAACACAATTGTTGTGGCTGAAAACAACATCACGTGAATTGGAATGTCTTTAATGTTTGTGTGATTGGTTTTGTCGTTAATACGTAGAAAAATTGTGGGAAATGCCTGTAACATTAACAAAAAATCAGAAACGTGGTTTAATATTAAGCCATGATGAATTTATGTATTACTTGGTGACCAAAAGTGAAGGAAAGGTTTTGTGGCGATGTTCGAAATATGGAAGAACAAGTCATGGATATTGTTACACCACAATAGCTGCTCCTGAAGGTTTGGGTTTATACTTGTTTGATGCTTTTATGCTTCTTCCCTCTCTTTGTTTCTTTTAGATTATGTTTGGATTAATTTTATTATTGTTAGGTGAAGTACTCTCGATTAAGGAGCATAAGCATGCGGGTGTTGCTGGTGAAATTGAACCTAAGGTAGTGAAAGCAAAAATAAATGACAGAGCAGTGTCAACTCATGATGGCCCTTCTAAAATTCTTGCCAAACCGTTAGAAGGAGCCAGCGCCTCGGCCTCAGGTTGTTTACTAAATCTTGAGTCATTGGCGAAAACTGCAAGAAACAGACAAGCTATTAATAATCCCACACCGCCTGAGCCAACTAGTGCCCAGGATTTAATTGTTTCTGGAAGTTATTCTCAAACAACAAAGAATGAGCCTTTCTTAATGTACGATTCTAAGAATGAGAATCGAATCCTCATTTTTTTTACAGAATATAATCTGAATACTCTGGCATCTTGTGACACCTGGCTCCCTGATGGAACTTTCCAAGTATCTCCATTAAACTTCCAGCAGTTGTATACAATACATGGACTTAAGGACGGAAAAGTGCTGCCCCTAGTATATATGATGTGTAAAAAGAAGAGCAAAAAGACATACATTACTGTTTTGAGAAAATTGAAAGAATTAAACCCTGGATTGAGCCTACTCGATTGCTAATTGATTTCGAAATGGCAATGATAAAGGCATTCCAGAGGGAGTTCCCAAGGGCAGACGTGAGTGGCTGTTTGTTTCATTTTTCTCAGGCCGTTTGGAGTAAAATACAAGAACTTGGTTTACAACACAGATATAATGATGATAGTGATTTTGCATTGCAAACCAGAATGCTCCTTGCATTAGCTTATGTACATCCTTCAGACGTGGTAAGGGCATATGAAAAGTTGATTAAATCCCCTTATTACGAAGAAAATCGAGTGAGTTACGCAGCTTTGCTTGCTTATATTGATGATACTTGGATTGGAAAGAAGTTTCAGTCTTGGCGTAAGCAACGTGGGTCACCAAAATTTGCCATTGATTTGTGGAATCCATTTGAAAGCGTGGTGAACAACGCACCCCGCACTAAATGCAGTGGAAGGGTGGCACCACGCTTTCAATTTGAGGGCTGGAGCATGTCATTTGTCGGCATAGAAATTTATAGAGTTGATTAAGTCTGAGCAAGTTTTGACTGAAGCTATTCTTGAACAATTGAATACAGGAGGTGAGCCACCGAAGAAAAAGAGAAAATATCGTGATTATGCTAAACGTATAAAGAATATTGTTAGTGACTACGAAAATCGTGATTATCTGTAATATCTTCGAGGCATTGATCAAAATATTAAATTTCAATTGAATGAGGAAATATTAATGTATTTTTGATAACGTGCTATGACAGGAGGAACAATGAATTGTGTTATATAATTTGGATTTTGTTTGCGGAATTTTCGATTTTTGATCGTTGTTTGTGTGCTTGGGTGTTTATCTGAGTATTTTGATAGAGTTTCATTTGTGAATTATTATTATTTCTGTGAATAAATATTTCCATAGTTTTTTTTCTCAATTTTTTTTTCCAAAATACTTATTTGTCAAGTATTTTTTTCCAAAATAATTTGTTCTGAAGGCAATTTTTCCAACGAATTTTTTCCCAAATTTTTTTTCCAAAGCAATTTTAGGCGGACACCGCTGCCCAGTGTTAGGTGCCAATCTTTAATCGACCTTGGGCTAGACTCGGCAAGCTATTGATTTGATAACATTAGGCCTATATTGGTTGCCACGTGTCAACCGATGATTGACACCCGTGCCCCACCCGATACTTATTTTTAATTACTGAAAAAATTAAATGATACAGGCTTCTTTTAGCATTTAATTTACATTCGTCGGCCGATCCTTCCTAAAGAAACCCATAACTGTTGATAATGATACGTAAAAAGGTGGGTTCCTCGGGATTCAATCCTGGGACCTTCGCGTTGCTAAGCCTTATCGAAGATGTTTATCGGCGATAAGAATGAAATATTGTATTCATGTTTGATTCTCTAATCTCTTTAATTATGCAACTCAATAGAGATATGATGAACAGCCCATTTATTAATAATCAACAAATAATGAGTTTACAGCGTTCCCAAGAATGGGAGTGAGTGAATTTTATTTATCAATATAAAAAATGAAGATCTGTTATTCGTCTAGATGATTCGTAAAAATCGAGAATTTTTCATTTTTCTAACAGTCGCCCCCGGTTAACCATTATCATGATCTGATCTTTATAAGTATTGGATCCTTAACATCTCCAATTAGAACCTTATATGAAGTTTATGATTGTTTGAACCTTAATATCTGCTTGCGCGTTTTCTCGTATGATCCCGTTCGACGCCGATAATCATACAACCGCTTAGAAAAGCCTCCGACACTTACAAGTAATTTTGTCTTTAGCCCTATTTGACCCTTATGACCTTTGTAAGTCTTCGGCCCTTTGAATTATTGGGCTTATTTTCCCGGCTAAACCGTGACCCGAATGAGGGTTTCACCCTTGGAATATGTTGACTCGTCTTTCCCGTTTGACCCTTATCAATTCTCGACGTCCGAAGTTTACTCAATTGGTGGTCGAGACTTATACTATTCAACGAATGGTCATTTGATGTGCAGACAATATTCTGCCGTGGACGGGTCACCGAAACTTGGTATATCAAGTCAAATCCGATATTTGACTATGAGTACATCGCCAAGACTTGGCCACCCAATTCTAGGGCGAAGCTTGGCTGATTCATCAGCTTCGGCATTATATATAAAGGTTTTGTTAGAGGGAGATAAGGGGGCCTTATTACTGGGAAGGGGCTTTTTTATGACGGTCCATTGGGACGGGTCATATATATGAGGGCTCTTGTTAGGGCCGCCCACGACACTCAAACGAGACTTCACTTTGAAAGGATCGCCTCGGTCTTGGTGAACACCAAAACTTTTGGTCTCGTCACAGTCTCAAAAGAGGCAGTATCGGCTCTTCTCGTGATGACTCAAAGTAAATTTATCTCGTCTCGGTTTTAAGTTTTTCGCGTTTTTTATGTGTGAAGTGTCAAAACGAGACGACTGAGACCGAAATCGAGACTTTACATTGAAGAAACACGAGAAACTTGAAACCGAGATGAGATAAATTAACTTTGAGTCATCACGAGCAGAGCCAATACTACCTTTTTTGAGACTGTGACGATACCAAAAGTTTCCGTGATCACCAAGACCAAGACGATCCTTTCAAAGTGAAGTCTCGTTTGAGTGTCGTGGGCAGCCCTAGATCTTGTGAAGGGGCATTTTTGCTTCCGAATGGAAGCTTTGTAATCGTCCGATTTTCACATTCTCTAACTTTCATTGGAAATGATATAGAATGGTCTGAAACGTAAAAATACAAAATTTGGCGACCGTGTCTTTATGTGAAAATGTCCACCGCCAACTTTTCGATGGTCAATTTTTAGAAAATTGAGTAATTAAGTGGCTAAAATAATTCCAAAAAATTTGAAATTTTGTTAGATTATAGGTCTTAATGAGAACTAACTCTGTCACAATTTCAGCCCGATCGGTCAAGTAGTTTTTGAGATAAAGCGATTCGTTTTTAAATCGTTTTTCCGAATATCTTTAAAATTATTGGACCGATTTAGATTTTTTTCTCTTCAAAATATTTGTCTTGATGTCCTTTACCTAGATCAATTAAAACATCTATACCTGTTCATACAAAATGTTTGAGATATTCCCCTTTTTGTTTTTTCATTAAAATCCTTGTATTATGCAAAGTACTAGTCTCGTGGCTGTAAAAAGAGAGTTCACACAGAAAACGTTGTGTAGCTTATCTACAATCTTAGGCAGGTTTTACACATAAGCTCCGCGAACCTCCCACTATGTGTAAAGTCTGCATAGTTATGCATGAAATATGCATAAAGTATGCATGAAAACTGCTAGTAACCAATTGCAGATTATCTGCACTATTTATGCATGTTCCGCCCATAAGAGTTCCCCAGAAAAAAAAGCCAGTACTCACCGAAACATTAACGAATTGCGACTTTAACAATTCGGAATTTCATAGAGAAAGCAAGAAAAAATTGTAAATTCTAAATCAATAATTTAAGGGGATAATGGGACAAAACAGAACAGGAGAAGAAAGTGAAAGAGCGCTGTTTGTTGTATTAGTTTCGACTCTTCATCACGCTGTGGGTAGCTAAGGTTTCAGTTTGTCTCAGCCTCCCCTATAAAAGGTAAATAAGTTGAAGAAAATAAGTACGCACGAAAAAATTTAGTAGAAAATCCTCGCAAATTTGCTAGACAGTTCTTTTGAATTGCTAAATAGAAAATATTCTATTGATGCAGTTCCACATAAAAACGCAAGGTCAAAAAAGTCAATTACGGGTATTTTTTCGCTAATTTTTTTTTCCTGAGTGGTATGAGAGTTATTTCTCAGGTTGTATTTTAATGGTTTAAATGAGAACATTGCTAGAACTTGAAAAAGTAAGCATTCATTTTCTTCGTATATCCATCAAAAACGTAGTTTTTCACGTTTTTAGCTTAGAAATGCCCCTTGTACCACAGTTTTCATCCGATTTCAACTTTTTTTTTTTAATGTTTGCTCCAACGAACAAACCCAAGTATCCGTTTTGCTTTATATTTATCAGATCATGAGAAAATGATTTTTTTAGTTTCTACCTTTCTTCCTCTTTTTAGCAAATGCTAAAACTAGTTGTTTTTCGTTATTCCACGTTGTAATCATACGTAATCGAAATATTATAACAAAATAAAAAATGGGGGGAAAACAACGAAATTTAGCATTTGCTAAAAAGAGGGAAAAAAATAAAAAGTAAAAAAAACATTTTCTCATCATCTATTAAATATAAAGTAAAACGGATACTTGGGTTTTTTCCTTGGAGTATAACGAACATTTAAAAAAAAACAGTTGTAATCGGATGAAAACTGTGGTCCGAGAAGCCTTTTTAAGCTAAAAACGTGAAAAATGACGTTTTTGGTGAATATACGGGGCAAAACGGTTCGAGTCCGAAATGTTTCTCACTTTTTTATATATCCCTTCATATATCAAAAGTCATCCAATGGCTGTTAAGGCCGAGTCGAGACTTTCAAATTTCACCGCCGTCTCCCGTTGAAAAAATTTTTTCTGAATGTTGTTTAAAACTTTAGAAATTCCTCGATTATTTTGGAAAACTCAAATTTTATTCAAATTTCCAGAACACCTAAGAATTTTATTCAATTTTTTAGCAATTCCGGGAATTTCTTCAGAGTTTCTAGAAACTCCTTGAATTCACTTAAAATTTCCAGAAACTCCCTGATTTTTCTCGAAATTTCTAGAATCTTCTTGCATTTCCTTGAATTTTCTAGAAACTTCTTAAATTTTCTCGAAATTTCTAAAAACTCCTTGCATTCCTTAAAATTTTCTAAGAATCCCTGAATTTCCTCGAAATTTCTAGAAGCTTCTCAATTCCCTCGAAATTTCTCAAAACTCCTTGAATTCCCTCGAAATTTCTAGAAACTCCATGCATTTTCTTGAATTTTCTAAAAATTTCTTGAACATTTTAGAATTTTCTAGAAACTCCTTAAATTCTCTCGAAATTTCTAGAAACTCCATGCATTTTCTTGAATTTTCTAAAAATTTCTTGAACATTTTAGAATTTTCTAGAAACTCCTTAAATTCTCTCGAAATTTCTAGAAACTCACTGAAGTCCCTTGAATTTTCTAGAAAAATCTAGACCTGTAAGCTCAATTTCACAAAACGACTCCTCATAACGAAAACATAGACGTATCCTCATCAAAATTTCGCCCTTATGTGTAAATCATGCCAAATCTGTGCGGAAAGTACGCATAGATGTGAAGATAATCCGCATAAAAATTGTGTATTTCATGCATAGTTATGCGGATTATCCGCATAACTATGCATGATTCACGCACTATTTATGCATGATTTGCACATAAGAGAGTGATATCGGCTTATGTGTGAATCCCGCATAACTATGCAGATTATCCGCATAAGTGTGCAGATAATCTGCACAGCGTTTTCTGTGTGTTTATTTATGGCGCGGGGGTTCTATGTGGAGGGTCCCACATATGCGGGGATTTATAGAAGGCGATTTTATGTACACTGTAAAAAATTTGGTGTTAAATTGACACCAAAAGTGTCCCAATGAGTCCACATGCCATTTTTGGTGTGGAATTGCGGTGTTAAAATTACACCGTACCGTAGGACATCACATGTAAAATCTGGTGTGAATTCAACACCAATCGGTGTCCCAGAAAGTTCACACCGGATTTGTTACTATGTAGAAGGGTAAGATTACAGGTTCAGACCAGGATTTGATCAGGTCAGCCCTGACGTCGGATCAGACTGTAATGATGTGAATTGATCACAACCTGATTAAAAAAGTAGCGCCGTTTTAGATCCAAATTTGATCAAGCCTGATGGACCCGAACCTTGACCCTTTAATTGTCTAGCCTTTCCGACGTTCGACCCTTAATATATCTGACCCTTGAGACATTTGACCCTTAAGATTTCGGACCTTTAAACACCCCACTCTCATGAACCTTAAGACTCTTGGTCTTTGCTACGTTGACCCTCAACACGTCTGATTCTTCAAGCAGCTGACGCCATGCTCGGATTGTGATCAGATTCATCTCAGGATCCTCTGCTCAAATTGAAATCAGGGTGACCAAATCCGAATCTGATCAAAGTGATTTTAGGCTGCCTGACCTGAGGATCAGTTTTTCAACATGTTTTGACCAAGATTCACCTGATCAGTCCAACCTGGCTGTAGACGAATCCATTTCTGATCCGACTTCTGGTGGACTGAGTGGAATTTCCACTCGGTCATATGTAATCTCTCCGATATTGCACTAAATCCCCCATACACAATCCTCCTGACATAAATTCCTTCAATATAGGTACTCTGTAATAATAATAAAGAAATGAGGCGTTTCAGTAAGATGTTTTCTCAGCTTAAGGTCGTCTCTATATAGGCCCAATGTCGATCGAATGTCGGCCGAGTATTGGATAAATGTCGGTTGAATGTCGGTCATTTGTCGGCGGAATATCGGATAAATGGCGGTTGAGTGACCTCAGCATGTCGGCTGAATGTCGGCCAAATGCCAATCCGAGATTGGCTCTAGGTCAACCCAGGCTTGTTCCGAGGTCGACTCTCTGTCATTCGAAGCCAAGGTGAAGGGGAGGGGATTGCGCCCATATGAAAACACCATATGTAGGGGGCCCCCATACATGGTTCCCAAATGTGCTCCTGTGTAACCGACTTTCCTTCTCATACAACACGTCTCCAATGTATAAATTCCCCTTACATAAAATTTCACATGTATCAAATCTCCCATATACGAATCCTCCCCATACATGAAACTAGTCATGTGTAACCCTCCCCCTTCAGATATACACCCCCATGTTTAAAACAATCTCCTCATACACGACCCTCAGGTAGAAATCTCCCCCCACCCTCATATATGCAACCCCTCTATGCATATACACATCTTATTCATTTATGGGCTAGAATATATCGGTGGACNAAATGCTATTGTAAGACACAAATATCGATTTGAACTAAACCAAAATTGGATTGTATGAAATGGATTTTGTTATAGTATAGTATATTTTGTTTATTCTATCGAATTTAGAAAATACATGTTTCTGGGACAAAATCGATTTCATACAATTCAGTTTTGGTTTAGTTCAAACGCTTCGGATTTGGCGCAAATAATTTTTTTTCACAATTGCAATGGAAAAATAATCCGTTCAAATGATGAAGAATTGCGTTTGTCGTAAACAAGAAACTGCTCACCGCGAAAGTCTCGCATCAATGAGTATCCAACAATATGTTCCTCATAGACCAAATGAATATTTTATTGCATCTATGAATTCTGCTTTCAATCGAACAGATATTCTTTTGCGGGATATCGTGACGCTGATACATTGGATAATTACATACTTTATTCGAAGAAGATATCTGGTAATACAGACATTGATTTGTATGTACTGAAAAGTAAATAGTAACAAAAAAAAAGTTTAAATAACTGATCTCATTCTTTTTCAATCGAAAACATTAAAATTGAATCGATATTTGTGTGTTACAATAGCATTTTCTTTTGCGACTATTCAATCGATGAACGATTTGGATCAATCATAGAATTTCTATTTCTTAGACATTTTTTTTCTCAGTGTACTATTCTAAAATTCAGAATATTTTGATGTAGAATTAATTGCAATTTTGCTGATTAACTTCCTACGAATTTTTTTCTAGAACTTGGAAAAAATTTCTAGAGTCTCTAAAAATGAAGGTAGAAGATAGAAGTTTCTCAGTTATAGAAACCTTGGTTACTTCTTTCTAAAACGATTTCTAAACGATTCTAAATGATTGAAAATAAGTATCGGGCGAGTCACTGGTGCCGATCATCAGTCGATGATTGGCAACCAATATCGGCCCAACGTCATCAAACCTGAGTCTAGCCCAAGGTCGATTAAAGGTCGGCACCTAACACGCGGTAGCTCTGCGCCTAGTACTGGCCTAATTTGTGGCCCATTTCAGCTTTCGTACCGGGGATATCTCATTAAGCGAAGCGCTATACAAATTTATGTCGGACGTATTGTATGGATTATTCCGAAGTTATTGACACAGTTCCGAATGAACTTGAAATTTCCATTCGGAAGCAAGAAGAAAACAAAAAAAAATGATAACGAAAAACATGCACAGCTCTCTCGATCAAAATTCTAAAATCATAAATATTCGATGACTAAAAATTGATTTGATCTATGAAGTGTAAAATCCAATGAAAACCAATGCATGATCCGTGTGTACCATAATCAGAAGATGTAAAACAAGAGAAGTGAAGCTGCCAAGCCCAAATAACGGCATCGATTCGTCCAA
Organism: Diachasma alloeum; assembly: GCF_001412515.2. NCBI lineage: Eukaryota > Metazoa > Arthropoda > Insecta > Hymenoptera > Braconidae > Diachasma > Diachasma alloeum. Next base: position 418,919 of record NW_021680520.1, on the reverse strand, counting down.
CGCAAGACCCGAATCGATTTAGTCTGGAATTGACGTTCGTATTTCCCCGGGTTTTGCAGAGTGCGATAGTACCCCCATCCTCCCACGTTTGCTCTCCTCTTCCTCCCTCCGTCGACCCTCCTCGACCAACCGTCACTTCATTCGTAAATTACGACGCTTTGCAAGTTTGAAACCATGCCGGTAATTACCCGGAAACACGTCGGCGTATCGACTCCTCCGAAAGGCTGAAAAAAGCGCAGCGATAGGCCACCGTTTGATTTGTAGTTCTGTATGATTTCAAGGTTCTGTCCTACATATGAAGTAACATGTGTACAATGCCCACAATGGGCTTTAGTGATATACATCACGGTTGATTGGCTTTCATCCACGTTAATCTGAAAAGTGATCGAATTCGAATTGAAAAATTGAAATGTAATCGATTGTGAATTTAATGAGACGTTTGAGACGTACAGAAACAATTCAACGCGGGTTTTTTTTGTTCGACCGCAAAATGTGAAAATTGTTTTTATGATAGAATTTGAAGTTGACAGGTTTTTGCTTTTTCTGTTTTCGTTAGTATATCCTTTGTTGTTTTATGAAATTGCGTTTGTCACTGGTTTTTTTAATTCCGACAATTCGGACATTTTCATCACGATAAAGAGATTGTAAGGTCAAAATTAATTGCACATTTTCAATAGAACAATCAGAACTAACTTGCAGAATTCTAACAGATATATGTAGTTTTCGAAGAAAATGAGAAATTTAATTCGCTAACTCCCCTGAACTGGCTCAATGAGTACCGTGCCACCCATTTTCGAATTTTTTTTTTTTTCATTGAAATGAGAGTTAATAAAAATCGAAAAAAATGACAATGCCTACTCTTAACTATATTGAATTTATTGGCAATTTTTATTTCGTTCTCATTCGCTCGGATTGAGTCCCAAAAAAGTTTGAAAATTGGGATCGCTTGGAATCCCCGGGTTTAACCACTAAAAATCTCATTTTAGCACAAAATCAAATCAACTTTTTGCATTAAATCGCCACTTTTTTCCTCGTCTATCGTCATGTCCCACCTAACCCAAAATCAATCATTTTTATCGAACTTTTTTTTTCATGAACAGTAAAAATGCACGGGCGGCAGGAATTCAGGGGGGTTAAAGCAAGTGTAGTTTAATGTTGTCAATATATTATGTATAATACGTCAATTGATGTTTCGCGTATCGTACTCTATATAATTTGAGATGTTTGTCCGGAAATTCAAGTTCTCCGGAAATTCATGGAAGGTTCTCGTATAATATTCAAGATAAGTTCGAACGGTACAGAATCCTCTGAAAAATTTGGAAATCATCTGGTAAACTCCAATTTACTCATGCAGAATCCCAAGTGGAAATTCAAATCAGTCGGGAATAAGACTGATCAGTGAAAACTCGTTTTAATCAGTTTTGGATCAGATTTGTAACACTTGTTTGGATCCATGCTTCATCTGAATGCCAGGATCGGAGTTATTTGTTCAGTAGTGGATCTGATCTCCCTGACCAGTGTACGATCAAATTTGTCTGGTCAACACCTGATCCAAGCTCGATCGGAATGGCAGGATCCAATCTGTCTTATCAGTGCCTGATCAATTTTCCAGGATCAGTCCTCATCATTCATGAATTAGCTAACATGCAATGAAAACAAGATTTCGAACTGTCTTGAAGTCGAATTTTTATTTAATCATGTCTCCGATGAAAGTATTAGGTTTTGAATTGTAAATATCAACAAGAAATTGTGAATAATAAAATTGAATAGTAAATAATAGCAATAACCTACGTTGAACGAATTTTGATAGAACTCTTGATAGAAATTGGAAAATTGAATTTTAAAAATAGATATCAGAGAAGTTTCATGTGAAAAACAATAATAACAGGACCCTTTAAGCAATTTTCGTTAGAATTCTTTCTCCTGTGCTTTTCTCTCCATCTTTCTCATCTTCAGCTTGCTCCTTATTCTTATCCCACCTTCGAGCATTATTTAGGACGGTTCGCAATACCTACTTCACTTGCTTGTCTATGAAAATTGACTTCCCATTTTTGTTGCCTCTCGTAAGCAATTTACGGTGGAAAAAGGAAGTATTTTGATTTTATTTCGTTGTTAATGTTAAAATAAAACACTGAAGGATCCGCACTGGTGTGGATCACAGTCCGAAGTGACTGAGCCATACCTGATCCAGATAAACTGTTCAATAACTGACTAGGTCCTTATCCGGGAGATCTGATCAGAAAATGCTAACCAGTATCGGATTTAAAACTGATTTAAACCCAGGCAACCTGAGCGAAATTTTCATTCGGGATATGTTTCAGAAAATTGGAATATTCTAAAAAGCTATAAAAAAAACACTTAAGACCAATCAATTATCAGACCATCAATTTTCCTTTTTTTAACTCGGAATTTCCACGCATGTTTCAGGTAATTACATAAATTTGAGATGTGCGTTTCTCTGAGAAATTATAGAATGTTCGAGAAAGTTATAGAGCGAGCTAAACCGGTACAGAATCTTCTAGAATTCTTCAGGATTATTCGTTCTCAATGAAAATCATTTGAAGTTTCTTATTACGCGTTGTGAATTCACAAAAAAATGCAAGAACGAACAAATTTTATTGTAATAGAATGTAATAAGAGAAACATTCAACAAGAATTTGTGTGAAACAAGCAAGAAAATTTAAAATTTACTTTATAAATTCAACATTGCCCGGAAAAACACCTTGGATGAATATTCTCTCGATTGTTATCGAAATTGATCAGTTCAAAATCAAAATCTCCTTGTCAATACTTTTCTTTTCTTTGCATCGATCGTATTCTTTCTCTCCTTTGGGTTCACTTTTTTTTGTATCGGTATACAAGTTTTTTCATTCATAAGCCCCCTTTAATTGATTATTAATTATATGATTATGGGTTTATGATGGGTGTCCGCGAGGAAGTGGGGGGTTAGCCACTAATTATTAGTCAGAAGGAAAAGGTATTATTAAAAATACAACGACTGTTACTGCAGCTCAGTATTATTCGAATAACCATTAAACTATAAAAATGATATAACTGTGACTCATAATTTAATGATTCAACCTAGGTAATTGAAAAAATTACATCCTTCCTGTTTCCCCTCTGCAAATAATGTGATGCTTTTCTTTGCATTCGTGCAAACTCAAAAACAATTTTTTTTTAAACACCAAAAAAACGTATAGATAGTAATTGCAGAAAAACCAGCGCAGCAATCTCTAGTACAAATACCCTGTTATTTAAACATAAAATAATTGTACGATAATAAATAAACTCGAGAGTCACTGCTGGCCAAAGTTTACATATCTTATAAAATAACGTTCATAGAACTTTTTTGATACTAGTTTTTAAGGTATGTAAATCATATAAATATTGACTGTAAATTTTTTCTTATAAAAACTTGGTTAAACTAAAAAAAAAATGGAGGTGGGGGGTTAGAACCACGAAATGCAGTCTCTCTTACTCTATCTCATAATATGGGGATTCATAATTGGTATCGGCAATCGGAATTTTGTACCGATCAAAATAATGTTATCCCTACTCCACCGCCAAACGTTAAATACTACATTTCTGTTGAGTAAAATCCTAGCGAAAAAAAATTGATTATATTCACATTTTGCACCATATCATTAAATTACATAGAAATTTTACACTTCCAAGAAAATTTCACATTAATATTCAACGCTTCATGAAGGATATTGGTCTATTCGCAGATAAATATCATTATCTTCATCGTCTTCATATCAGTAAACACCTGAAAATTCAAAGAGTTGGGGTAAACAATCAAAATTTTGCATTGGCAAATACACGGAGAAATTTTGACACCAGAACAAAAAATTAATCCATTTCTTGTTATCCTTCTGAAAATTATTATTCTCAATTCTTCAACTTGGGAAAACTGTGCATTTGCCATCACAACACTTCGCTTCACATCCGCACCATTTCCAAATATCGAAATATTCAGATTTCCTTTTTTCAAATAATCGAAAAACCACGTCCGAAAATCCAATCACCTGACCATCAGTCGGTCAGGTTAATCCGCCCTCTCCCACCGAGGACCACCGTTTATACAGACCACGCATGCGTACCATCAATGACACGGTTTTATCACGAAGAGCATTCATACCAGTGTGTGTGCATTATTCATTACAGGAATGGGGCTCCCTCGAGAACTCCACAACGTGTTACGTCCGAAGTTACAGGTAATAATTTCACCGACCATCGAGAGTATCTCATTAATAATTAAAAACTCAGGTCAATAAACGATAAGACCAATATTTATTGCCAGTGAGAACGTGAGATAGTTTGATAAAAAGAGTAAACATTGAGAGAGACGTGCATCGGTCGATACGACACAGCAGAAATAGTCAGCCGGTGAGGTAAGCGCAAAAACGCAAAATGCATTTTTACCATTTTATTTCGCCGAAAAGAAAAACATAATAAATTATAAAAATATCATTGAGATGTCGAGCCATCCAAAGTATTTTAAAACGTCTTGAATCACAACACTTTCCTGCCCCATCAAAACAATTTCCTCTACCTAGCCGCATATTCTCCTCTGACACTCACGTTTGAAGCGTAGGCGCTGCAATCAGACAAAACACATGATCCTCGCGCATAGGAGAGAGTGAGAAAGAGAGAAACTCCGCGGTATCGCCTGAATTACGTTCCCAAAATGCCAAACCTCTTCTAGCATTCAACAGTGATCCAACACGCGCGACGTAGAAGATCGTGAAGACGAAACGAAGAATATGAGTATAGTTATCACGCGCACGCGTGCAAGTTTACCCTGCCCTCAGTAATGCATGTAATTCAGTCATTTCAGCAGAATTTCTCTACAAATTAAATAATTCAATAATTTGGGGCGTGAATGATTAAATGGTTGGAGGACAAATAATACTATGAGTTATTTCCGGTGGTAAGTCTTTTTTTTATTTCCAATCAAATTCAATTGCTATTAATCAAATTATCAAATTGAAGAGGGGACAAGCACCGGTCGATGCAATCAACACGGTCAAGAACTCAATTAGGGTAATACAAGTGTTATTCACAGTTTCATACTGACCATAGATTTGAAGATTTTCAATCACTATATGTTTAGATCAAATCTCCCAAAAAAATGAAAGGTTTTTTGCAAAAAAATCACTCACCAAGAACGGGTGCGATCGTTGGTTTGTTTACAAAAAGTTGAGAAATCGAGCAAAAGCTGTAGTTCCAAGTACAGATTAATAAAGCCTAAATATTATGATGCAACTCATAAAACTAAAGAAATAAGGAAAATCATGAAAAAGATATTCACAAATTGAGAGGATAAAAATTCTAAGTCAACCTACTTGGCGAGATTTTATATAGCTTTAATCGCACGCCATCATTTCATGAGTCTTTTTCATGATTTTTGTTATTTCTTCAATTTTATGGGAGTTGCGTCCTAATCATTAGCCTTTATTAATCTGTACTTGATGTTCATTATTTCTTCAGTTTTATAAATTCCGTCATAATCTTTAGGCTTTATTAATCTGTACTTGGCACTACAGCTTTTGCTCGATTTTACAACTTTTTGCAAAAGATCGTACCCGTTCTTAGCAAATGCTTTCTTACCATTTCTTTTTGTTTTTTTAGAAGATTTCACACGTTTTTTTCCCACATTTTACAAATTTTCGTAAACCGGAGAATAATTTTAAGCCACAAATTGACAGTTCTTTTTCTCCTGCTAACCGATTTTTTTTAATCAATGCACCCATCTCATTTATGTATATTGTTAATATTTCAACTTGTGTTAAATTCAAGAACTCAGTTTCTAAGATGGCCTTTTGTTGTCAGAAATTCTTATTTTCTTTGTTTTTTAATTCACATGAAATATTATAGCACAATGATTTCTAGTTGAAAGGTTAGATTTTTGTTTTGGTACAACTTATCCCACGGGCGAGAATTAATGTCAATCAAAATCATGGTCTCGATGGATGTATTTACAATTTTTCACCACTATCACCCATCACTTTCCTGGGAGAATTATTTTTTAGTACACATTTTTTTAATCGAACTAGAATCATACCGTGTAATTGACAGAAGATGCCGGTGTTGATGTTGAATGGTATTGAAACGCGGGTCCGATCCACCGATCCCATTTGAATGTCGACCTGCCGTCATCCAACACAGCCAACTCCTAACATCTTACGAAATCGCAATTCACGAGATAGAAATCAGTGCTCCCAACGTTCTTACTAAAATTTGCCTCGAATATTTTATTATGAGAAAATGGAATAAAAATTGCAATGAATGGCTCATAATAACATTGTATGGTAAAATATAACTCAAAATGTGCTGCGGTTTGAAATTTGTACGGAAAAAAATAAAAACGGTTTTGGGGGGCGTGGAGGGGAAAGTTAGCTGGTGTATATACTGGGCAGCTGCGCACCCATTCTTGGTGATCAAATTGTGTGAAAAGATGCTTAGCAAATTTTTCTTCGCAAACCATAATAAATTATGGAAATTCTTCAAACTTTGTCAGGTACATTGATCAGGGCAATGAGGGGAGTGATCGATGCAATTTTTAACATAATATTTGACAAACATTGGTATATAAAATTTTTTGTAACACCCGCCTGAAAAGTACACGTTTCTGTACACGTTTCCGCGATTTATCGTGCGTAAAGTGGTTGTTTCTCGCAAGGCGCCAGATAATTTCAGCGGTCGTGCTTAAAGTAAATTAAACACACGACCTTCAACTTTATGCACTCCGTGCAAAAAAAAACACTTTTTCGTGTCACAGGACCTGAAAAACCCCATTTTCGTTGGCGATCATCAAAATTGGCGTTTTGCAGGTCCCTCGACACGAAAATTAATATACACACCTCGCCATGGAAAACATATCACCCTCCCCCATGTACAAGATTGCCTTCCGAGCCGAAGGCGAGGATGGCAAGCACGTGGGGGACGGTGATCTGTTTTCCAAGGCTCGGGCATGTAATGTACTACCGTGAGGGCGTCAGTTCTCGGACGGTTAAGGGTAATTCGACCATCAATAACCGATTCTTGGTTTTTTTTCCGTCAAATATGAAGTTTGCGGTCTCCATAGTCATTTTTGATGTTTTTGGGACAAGAACACGTTTGATTTTTATTAAAAAACTTCGGGATTCGATAAATATTTGTTAAAACAAAACACAGCCCCCCAGATTCAGTTCTCGGACGCCGAAAACTGACCCACTTCAGTTCTCGGACGACATGAATTCAGTTCTCGGACGAAGTGAATGAGAGGGGTTTGGGAGAAGGAAAAATATAGGAAATCAATTGTAAAATATATTTTTAACAGATCTATTCTCATTCCAACAGCCATAAACTTATTACACACTAAATGATAACCATGAATAACCATTATTATTATGAATTAAGAGTAATTGAGCCAAGAGATTTCATCAGTTTGTGAACGGAATTCTACAATTGATCCTTAGTGACGGCAAACCCCCTATCAGCCATATAACAAATCCATTCTACCAGTTTCTTCTCATAAAATTCTCCCACAATACACTCAGGGCCAGGTCTGTTGATCCCAGCTTTTGTCTTGCCATTTACCTTGTCATGTAAGGTTGACTTAGGGATATTATATTCTTCCTGGCCACAATATTCTTTGCTGACTGATCCTAAAGATCTTCCTGTTCTGATCGCCGTCAGAACACTTTCTAACTGCTCAGGAGTATACTCTGGTGCTTTTGATTTTCTAGTTCGCGAAAGCGTCGCAGGCCTGAAAGAGTCGAAGAATGGATGATTTTTTTTTTGTTATTATTCTTGGGAATCATTATTTTGTTTCAAAAACGTGAGAAGAATGTCTCCATGAGAATAATAGCACTGACAGGGATGTACGCTTGTATGAATGAATTCAATGAAAAAATTTAGCCCTGAGATTTTTTTTTCAGCAATTTTAGCAACAAAAACGAATAAAAATTTAGCAGAAAAAATTCTAATATTTACCCCTATGAATTTCATTAAACATCTCAAAATCTATTTACTTTTTTCAAGCCGAATATCTCTTGGACAAATGAAACGGTAACATTAGATAAAATTCTATATAAATGGTCCAAAAAAACGAATACAATTTTCCAATAGAATTCTAATGGAACTCCAAGAGAATTCTCATATAATTCCACTAGAAATGCAATAGAATTTCTCAGAGAAAGTGCTAAGTTTTTCCGTCAAATTTCTTCATGCGTGCGATTGAGGTTAAGCACATGGATAAACACGTCCGAGAACTAAACCTACCTCGCCTTTGGTGGATTCAGATCTCGGACCATCAATTTCTCCAATAATTTATTTATTTTTGTAAATTGTCCACATTTATTTTAATTCGAAAATTAACCTTCAACTCATTAAAACCGATTATAAACAATTTTTCACTTACATTTTGTTGTTAGATCCTTAAGAAGCACAGAGGGATTTCACCGTCCGCACACTACATAACACTCTACAGACCCTCCTACTGTGTGAACCCTCGAATAAATATAAGTGTAATAATTCTGTACACTTAGTGAAATATTAATAAATATTGCAATTTGGGGAGAATTTATTCTACTTTTGAAGGGAATAACAGAAAATGGCCGTCGAGCACTATGGATATGCAATTAATTTGAAATTCAATCGTAAGAGTGCTCTACGTCCGAGATCTAAACACCGTCCGAGAACTGACGTCCTCACGGTATACCCACACAAATTTTTCGGGAATTTTTCACTAACGAAGTTTTTGCATGAAAAAAAAATCGAAAAACGGCGGGGATTCCTTCATTGTGCGACCACTTAAGTGGTAACAGACGTCAATTGTTTCCTCGAAATTTTCAAACAAATTTCCTGCTCGAAGTTATTGTTATTTTTCGAACCTAACGCACAATGATTTTCATCATCGCTTCCCGAAGATTAATGTGCTTCGATTCCTGAAAATATCGATAACTTTCGGCAAGAAATTGACTCAAAAATTTAGAAAATTATCAGCATTCTGTTACCTCTTGAGGGTACAATTCACAACAAGAACAATAGCCGCACATAAAAAGCAATAAATATATCGTAAGCCTCAAATTGAAAGTTATTTTTATCTTTGTCTAGCGCTTTCAATAACCCAGTTTTAGACCAGATTTATACCGAAGAAGGATGAATCAGTATTAGATAGGAATAGAACATCCACTGTTGTGAATAACTCAGTCTAAATGAATGATGAATCATCGCTATATTTGGATTATCTTATCCTTTAGACGAAGCAGTTAAAACGCTCTTAAGAAGAGGTTGAAATTCACTACATATATAGATCGAAAAATCTAGTCTTAGGTCAACTCTGTGACTCGATCGGTTTTTTGACTGGATTCCAAGTCATGCCTGGGCTGAAATTCTGCGCGCTTAGGGTACCTTAAAACCTTAAATTTCAACGAATCAGAGCCACTCATCCAGAATCCCTGCATTACCGATCGGGAAACATGTTCTGATTGGATGAAATTTATGGTTGAGCATTCTAAACGCGCAGAATTTCAGCCCTGTATACGCAACTTTTATACCAAAAAGCGATTTGGTCTGGATTCTTTTTTCCTTTGTTAGTTGGTATTTGGCTTTGATTAATTTTTCGTTTGGTCGGTTTTTAACCTAAAGTTAGTGAAAGGGAACATTTTATTTAGACGAGTTGGATTATATAGCGCTTTACTGAGATCTTATTTGATGAGATTATGCATACAAAACGAATCGACGTAGAGAGTGCCGGAGAGTTGATATAAACATAAACAATAACTCCATGGGGAGAAAGCTGAGAGTTCTTTTTTCGACAGGTGACGATATTCTTTTTGGTCTTTGTGACCGGTATTTAGTCTGCTGGAGCAGTTCGTAGAGTACAGACGTAGAGTACAGACGTTTCTTCCTCGTGCCATATTAATAAAGAAAGACAAAAGTAAATTCACTGGGTTTAAGAATTATTTCATGACCCATTTCCATTAAGACGTAAATAAATTCTTGAACCGTAAATGATAAAAGGGCGCCGGTTTGATTCTAACCGATTTTCGGCTTGATTCAGGCCGAGTGACTCGGACTAGGCCAATCCGAATTTCGGGTCTGATATAAGTCGAAAAGTGGTTTATTTCACATAAAAACGGGTCCAGCCGACATCGGTTTGAATCAAGCTGAAAAACCGGTTTGAATCACACCGAAAAATGGAGTGATTTACGCCGACATTCTGCCTGTTTCAAGTAGTAGACAGCAACTTGATTCTAGTCGATTTTTCCGCCTGATTCAGGTCGATTTTTCGGTTTGATTCAAGTCGGTTTTTCCGTCTGATTCAGACCGATTTTTCGGTTTGATTCAAGCCAATTTTTCGATTTGATTCACACGGAGAAAAAAAGTGGATTAGCTTTAGAAATTTTTTCTAAATTTTAGAAAAACATCGTTTAAAATTAATGATCAAAATTGGGATTAATTTTAAACTAAAATATACTTAATTTTAGAAGAAATATTTTTTAAAATCTAGAACATTTTTTTAATTTTTGAGGGGGAATTTTGCAAAAAGGGGGGTTCCGATATCCCGGGGAGGCTTGTAAAGAGGGGGGTCCTGCAAGGGTGGGTTATCGTTGGAATTTTTCAAAAATATCTTCGAAACTAAGGGAGATAGCGAATTTTTACGAAAATTTTGGAGATGGGGAGAATTTTTCATAATTTTAGAAAATTTTCAGATTAAAGAATTGCGGCCGAGGTTGAAAATTGGGGGCTACACATCCAGAATTCAGACAACCTTCCCCACCACCCCACCACCAATTTTTCAGTAAAAATTCGCTATCTTCCTTATTTTCGGAGACATGAAAAACTCACATCAAATTCAATACAAAAAATCGGCTTTTTATATATGGGGGGCAGGGAAAATTTACATAAGGAATTCAATACACCCCCCTCCCCTTCCCGTAGTCAACTTGGCCCGGGGGGAGGTGAAGAATTCAGTAGGGGGGGCCCTTCCCGTAGTCAACTGAATTCTTTATGCACACTCCCCCCCCCCCTCCTTTGTATGAGGCTTCCCAAAGGGACCTCATCGACAATGACAATTTAGAGACAAATCGGTTTGCATCAAACCGAAAAATCGATCTGAATCAAACCGAAAATTCGACGTGAATCAAACCGAAGTCGGTCTGAATCAAGTCTAAAAATCTACTTGAATCAGACCGATATTCTGGTTTGCATCTGTCCGAGTCCGACTTGATTCATGTCGTCAATTCGACATGAAACAAGTCGATTCCCGGCATGATTCAATCCGACTTGATTCAGACCAATTTTTCGGTCTGATTCAGACCGACTTTTTGGGTGTATCTAGCCACAAATGAAGGTGATAAATTCAACAGGATAAAAAATCCTGACCCTGGTATACATTTAAAGAAATTCTGCAACATAAAAAGCGACATTCACGCTGTTGGGTCAGTAGCGATACCGTAATACTATGCCCACCAAGCTAGCTGATGGGAGCCGAGAGAAACCCGCTGTGTACAGTAGACTCTCCCTAGCTTTCCACTTTCGGGGGACGGAATTCCAAGAACGGAAAGCTAGAAGTTGCCTCTTCCCTACGCGTAAGAGGCGTGTCTTACGTGAGAGACACCGCGACTATTCGAGCGAGAACACTATACCTATCGCCATGCCCTATAAACCGTCCTAACCTCTTCATTACGTGTCAAAACCTTTCAATTGGAAGTTAGTTAGTTAACAGTAATTGAGTTGATGATAATATCATTTCTCGATAACGAGAGGCTCAATAAAAAATTCGGGGTTTGAGTCTGGCATGAGAATAAACCTCGTTTTTTCGAACTTACATCATGCGACATCAATGTGTCTAAAAGCATAAATTTTTCTTCCAACCTGAAGCTCATTTTTTTCCGCTCTCAACAAATAATTTCTATTTTCCTCTTTGCTCAGTGATGAAGATATCCGGGTATAAATGCCATAGTTTCAATAATTTATGTATTTAAACTTCCAAACTTTTCTGATGTTTTTGATGAAACGAGATTTTTTATGAAAAAACGAGTTTTTTGATGAAACGAGATCGTTCACTGGTTTTTTCAAACGTTTCCTCTTGGATGGGAGCTGATTGTTATGATCACTTTGCCACTTGTGGAGATTTTCTTTATTTGTAATCCACCCTTGTACTGTTTTTTATGAACACCGAGCTCGTTGGCAATAACCTCAATAAGAAACCCATCGTCCAATTCTTTCAAAGCTTTCAATTTTATATGTAATTCAACGTCTGTGATTGTTCTTTTTCTCTTCACCACACTCATGTTGAGGTTATGTCCTCACGCATATGCAAAACATACCGACGGGTAATACAGCGCTTCCCCTCTAGAGCTCTCACCCATGCGTGTCGTCACGCACGTAGTGGGGGTCGATGTTCCCCTCGCTCGGTGATGAGTAGAGAGCTAGAGACGTGGAGAGTTACGGAGAGTCTACTGTAACCTTGCGTCTGCATGCGTCATGTCATCCCAACGTGCATGAGGTTAGATTTGATTTATCAACATATTGCATAGCACAGTGTTTTCCAAAGTTTTATGAAAGTTTCAAAAAAATATGTAAGGGAAATCGATGAAATCGACCATCATGCAGCCGGATTGCCTGGATATAACGATTGAATTCGGTTGTGAGCAATTGCATGTAAAATTACTGATGTACGTCATGAGGATTGTGTATCTGTTTAATTTAGCTTTTCTTATGTTTGTTATTGAAAAAATTAGCAAAGAGAAAATTTAATATTAAAATTTGAAGTTAATGTTCGGTGTTGGAAAAAAATTGGAATGTATGAAAAGTTCACCATTTAGTAGACGATTTAGGGAAAATAAAATCATAAAACTTCGAATTTTATTAAAAATTAAATGGAATTCCAAAGTTTTCAAATCATGAATTTCAATACTTAATTCTGCTGAGTTTTTTTAGTTATAATTAGAACTTTGAGTGAATATCTACCTAAAATTCTCTGATTTCCATCAGTTTTCATGGAACGAGTGAACCAAGATTTTCAGTTCCTACTAATTTTTTCATTAAAATGTGATTTGTTAATAATTATACTCCTTGAAATTTCAGTAGATTTGTTACGTGATTAAAATTTCCAAGAAATGTGTCAAGGAATTTCAGCCAAAAATTTTTCATAAAGGGCAACGAGTTTCTCGTAATTTAAATTCTCTTCTATTTCGTGATGAAAAAAATTAATAGATGAATAACTTAATATATATGAATAAATTAATGAATAAATATATTCATACCCATTCATACAAAGTTTTCGAGACATTCGCGTTTTTCTTCTTTTTTTTTTCAATTGAGAGTTGATATAACGTTCCATAACACGCGTAAAACCTGGCATAAACATATGAGATTCTGGCTACTAGTTCGAGGGACTGGTCACTTAGGTAATCACTGGACCACTCAATTGAAAATCAAGGAAGAACTCGCCAGAAATCATGGAAAATCAGGCGATTTCCATTTCCGTTCGGGACCCGAGTGGAAATTCCGGTCAGGTATTGATCAAGTTGACGGATCCGGTCTTGATCAGACATGTTACGCCTCTGACCAATCCGGATTTGATCAGGACGAATGGATTCGAACTTGATCAAGTCAACTGTATGAAAACCGGATGACCTGTCTGTCAGTATCAATAAAAATGATCAATGATTATTAATCGAAATCAAAAGATAATTCAATTCTTTCACCGTAGGCCGCCTCTCTTAATGAATCTTTACTGTTATTGCCTCTGAAAAAGCTTATTATTTTTTTACCGATGCTGGGGATCGAACCGGGGACCCTATGATTGCTAATCCTATGTCCTAACCACTACGCTATCGCGCTATTATTATTAAGTAAACTGTACATTGCCTATATGATTTGTATCGAGGTATTCGTTGAATTTACGATTATTCCTGATCTCGCGGATGTGCGTGTGTATTCTCAGAGATAAAATATGCTCAATTAAATTTTTATTTATTACATTAATGAATAATAATAATGATAATAACAATAACACTAATAAATAAATAGACATTTGGTTATTTTTGTTGTCAAGATCATTTGCGTGTAAGTTTGATACTCCTCTAATACGTATTTTTGTCACTCATGCCCGTTAAGTGGCGTTTTCGTGGTGTGTTTTAGAGCCCGTAAGTGGGATTTACCAGGCCATGGGCTGGTAAGTAAAAACTAGCCCCGATTTCACGATTTAACGGGCTATGGCCTGTTACGTAAGACGTGAAGTGAGTCCCTCTTACACTATAGCTCGTGCGGCTGAACTATAGTTTGCCACCAAAACCCAAAATTCACGAGGAAAATCGTAACAAATTCCGTTAAACAAAAGAGCGAAATTAATTTCATTATACCCGACAGTGACGAAGAGGAGTCACAAGATTTTAGGGAAGTGAATAATACCAGTGACGACGCAGCAAGTACGTCAGCACAAATAGTTGAATNGGGGGGGGGGGTTCAAGATTCCAAACATATGACCCTTGCGAATCTTTTAACTCTTCTGACTCTTCTGATTAAGGAAAGCAGTGGCCAAAAGGTTTGAATACTATAAGAAGTTCATATAATTCAACCATTCTTCAAATTATTTCCCTATGAGATTCATAAAATGGATTACACAGTTCTTCATGCTAGGCATGACCCTTACGAGATATGATGTTCGCGATGAGTGATCCTTGGAAGGAGTGACTCTCACAACGCGTGAACCCTGTAATGTTTGACCTTCGCAATGTGTGACCATCGTGAGGTACAATCCTTGTGGCATATAACCGTCATGAGGCTTCACGGTTTATAATGAAATGTGACGTTATGAGGTTTTCTACCTGTTTTGACATCCTTACGTATCACAACGTCATATAGAAAATTGCCATTATCGACACATGTCCCATTTTGGCCCTGAAATTATAATTTTTCGAGTGATTTCTTGAAATCAAGAAATCATCAAAATCTACTAGAAATCATGGAAATCACGAGAAATTACCAGAAATCGTGATTTCCAATTCTTATTGGAATATCATAGAAATCATTCAAGAACTCATAAGAAATCATCCAACTCTGGAAATCACTAAGCCACCCGATTGAGGAGTGACCAGCCCCTTGTACTAATTAGCATTATTGAGTCAGAATTGTGTATAAAATTTTAAATAAAAAAATTTCTGTATAGCAATATACAAAATTTTACACAAAACAAATTTCTGTATAAAATTTTATGTCGATCGATTCAGTACATCCTGGTACAGACCAACTGATCCAAAAATCTTTTTTTCTAAAAAGTAACACATCGTCATGTCATCCATTATTTTCGCCTCTGGGGGCGTATTATCGACTTGTTTGAATTTCAAATCAGTTAAGTCACTTTTTCGTCAGGAGTTTTAATTTTCTTTTTTTTCTTCAACTCATCGAAGAATTTCATGTACTCAGAAAAATCCGACGCTCGTTCAAGGGCGCGGCGCTCATTTCAAGGCATTTTGCCCATAAATGCGTTCAAAGTCGTGCGCCTTTGTTTTCAAGAAATTTCCGATAAAACGGGCTCTTGAATCAAAGTTGAGAAAATCTTCATTTGAAAGGTCTACAAAACTTTGAATCAAGAGCAGAAATTGAGAATGGAAGGGGAGTGAACTGTAACCTAATATTATAAACTAATCGGAGCATAGGGGAAAAATATGGAGTGAAGAAGTGGTGAAACTGACTCTCTTCAATTGTCCATATCTCCCGACTGAATACCGTAATTAGAATGAATCAGATTTTATTTTGGAGTTTGCAAAAACCTTTGAAAATTATGTGAAAAATTTTACTATGCTATTTTCGTTTGATTGTTACGTAGATTTACTCCGTTTTACCCCACTATTACAGAACATATTTTCAGCAAACGGATAAACCAATAAGTCAATAAATTAGAAATATGGAATTTGAATATTTTCTTTAATCAGGAACAGATGAGCCTGAAACTGGCGAATGATTCTGGCCAAGGATATCCACAACTTTTGGAGCGGACTGTACTGCCGACGCTCCGAAGGGTCCGGGGACGGGAGTCAACTTTTTTACTCCTAATTTTTATAAATAATTGAGGAACATGAGAAAATATGTTTCCCACACCCTTACTCCTCCATATGCATACATTATTTGAATGAAAAATAAAATTGCCAAATTTAAATAAAAGTTTTGAGTATTTGGACTTTGTGAGGGGGTGGAGGGGGGACGCACAATAGGGGAAGGCTGAAAATTTTACCCAACAAGGGGAGGGAGTTTCAGAGTCTATCTGAGCTACCCCCATTCCTCCGTTCGCATGCATCAATTAAATAAAAAAATTAAATTGTTAAATAAAAACAAATCTCGAAAATGGTGATTTCACAGGGGGTGCATAATAGGGGAGGGTTGAAAATTTTAGCCGACAAGAGTAGGGGGCTCCAGAATGTATCTAAGCCACCCTCATCCCTCCGTTCGCATGCGTTAATTAAATAAAAAAATAAAATTGTCAAATAAAAAAGAAAATTCCGAGAATTGGCACTTCGAGAGGGGGTGGAGGAGGGATGCATAATAGGGGAGGATTGAAAATTTTACCCAACAGAGGGAGGGGGTTGCAGAATCTATCTGAGCTACCCTCATCCCTTCGCTCGCATGCGTTAATTAAATAAAAAAATAAAATTTTTAAATTTAAATGAAAATTTTGAGTATTTGGACTTTGTGAGGGGGTGGAGGGGAGACGCACAATAGGGGAGGGTTGAAAATTTTATCCAACAAGAGGAGGGGGTTTCAGAATCTATCTGAGCCACCCCCATCCCACCGTTCGCGTGCGTTAATTAAATAAAAAAATAAAATTGTCAAATAAAAAAGAAAATTTCGAAAATTGGGACTTCGAGAGGGGGTGGAGGCGGGATGCATAATAGGGAAGGATTGAAAATTTTACCCAACAGGAAGGGGGTTGTAGAATCTATCTGAGCCACCCCCATCCCTCCGTTCGCATGCGTCAATTAAATAAAAAAATAAAATTGTTAAATATAAATAAAAATTTTGAGTATTTGGATTTTGTGAGGGGCTGGAGGGGAGACGCACAATAGGGGAGGATTGAAAATTTTACCCAACAAGTGAAGGGGGTTACAGAATCTGTCTGAGCCACCCCCAGCCCTCCGCTTGCATGCGTTTGGATCAATAAAAAAATAAAATTGTTAAATTTGAATAAAAATTTTGAGTATTTGGATTTTGCGAGGGAGTGGAGAGGGGCGCACAATAGGGGAGAGTTGGAAATTTTACCCAATCCCCTCTCCTTGGTTAAAATTTTCAACCCTCCCCTATTATACATCCCCCCTCCACCCCCTCTTGAAGTCCCAATTTTCGAGATTTCCTATTTTTATTTAACAATTGAATTTTTTTATTTAATTGACGCATGCGAACGGAGGGATGGGACTGACCCAGATAGACTCTGCAACCCCCCCCCCTTGTTGGGTAAAATTTTCAACCCTCCCCTATTGTGCGTCACCCCTCCACCCCCTCGCAAAGTCCAAGTTGTCGAAATTTTTATTTAAATTTAAAAATTTTATTTTTTTATTTAATTAGCGCATGCGAAGGAGAGATGGAGGTGGCTCAGATAGATTTTGAAACCCCCTCCCCTTGTTGGATGAAATTTTCAACCCTCCTCTATTATGTATCCCCCCTCCACCCCCTCTCGAACTCCCAATTTTCGAGATTTCTTTTTTTTATTCAACAATTTTATTTTTTATTAACGTATGCAAATGGAGGGCTGGGGATGGCTCAGATAGACTCGGCAACCCCCTCCCCTTGTCGGCTAAAATTTTCAACCCTCCCCTATTATTCATCCCCCCTCCACCGCCTCTCGAACGCCGAATTTTCGAGATTTTCTTTTTTATTTGACAATTTTATTTTTTTATTTAATTAATGCATGCGAACGTAGGGATGGGGGTGGCTCAGGTAGATTCTGAAACCCCCTCCCCTTGGGTAAAATTTTCAACCCTCCCCTATTGTGCGTTCCCCCTCCACCGCAAAGTCCAATTACTCAATATTTTTATTTAAATTTAACAATTTTATTTTTTTATTCAATTAACGCATGCGAACGGAGGGATGGGGGTAGCTCAGATACATTCTGCAACTCCCTCCCCCTGTTAGGTAAAATTTTCAACCCTCCCTTATGCATCCCCCCTTCACCCCCTCGCGAAGTCGCAATGTTAAAATTTTTTATTTACATTTAGCAATTTCATTTTTCATTCAAATAATGTATGCATATGGAGGGGTAAGGGTGTGGAAAATATTTTGTCATGTTCCCTAATTATTTATCAAAATTAGGGGTAACAAAGTTGACCCCCGCCCGCGGTCCCTTTGGAGCGTCGGCAGTACAGTCCGCTCCAATAGTTGTGGATATCGTTCGCCAGTTTCAGGCTCATCGTCCTCATCACATCACGTCTTCCCGACGAATGAAAAAAAAATGCGTCTCAACTGCGCCTTTTTTTGTTGGTTTTCATCGTGTTGATATTCAATTTTTTTCGTCATTCAGGCCCGTTAGGTAGCGCCTACTATAGCTGTCTTGAGGGAAGCTAAATGGCGTTTAACAGACCAGGTCCGTTAAACGAAGCACAGGTATGGTTAACTCGAGTTAGCAGCCCTAGGACAATAAAAACATACAGTTTCTAGATGGGCAACCCACAAAACCTTCGTAGGAATACAACATGAAGTGTGCGGTTATCGCTGTCACTTGCTTGAAAACTCGGCGGATCGTTCACCACTAATACGATGCGCCACCGTCATTGCCGATGACATCAGGAGGTGTTATTCCGTTGCTAGGGAGTCAGTCGTAACTTGAGGATTATATTGGCAAAATATTAGTTTAATAAAGAGATTATATTCACTTTCTCGTTATATATCTATTTTGAATAGATTATATATATATTTCTATTAAAATGTGATGAAAAATTTGAGTATGTTGTGAGAAGAAGAGGAACGATGAAAAAGAAAAGTTGTAAACTGTAGATGTTCACACGTTGATTTTCTCATGAGAATAAATTTAGAAAAATGATTAATCCTTCTTTTTATTCTTTCAATTTGTTGCAATTTCCATTTCAGGAGGAGGAAGATTTCCATTCTCATCTAGATGTTTTTTGAATGTTTTTGACAGACTCCGTGAATTACAACTTTTGCATTCGTTCTTTCGAATCTCAATTTAGGATTTTGCATCTCTTTTTCTTCAATATTTTCTCTTCGCTTGTCATTTCGTTTTTCTACAGTGGGGGGGGCTTCGCCCCCCCCAACCTCCCCACCGAGGCCTGCGGCCCCTGGACCCCGCTGCTGCGTCCCCTCCCCTTCCCCTCCCCCTCACCTTCAACGGGCCTTCATGACAAAAAATAGCATGTGTCATACGGACCGTGACGTCGGTTTGCGATTCGTGTGAGTTAGCAGCACGAGGCGTCGGTAAGACAGGACGAGGCGCGCCGAAGGCGAGGGTTTCATACTTTGGAACACTCATCGCAAACCTCCGTCTACGGTCCTAATGACACAATCTACTATTTCAGCGTGTCCGTGCATGAATCCGGCGACATACGGCTGTCGGCTTTGGGGGGAAGGGGGACGGGCCTCCCTGAATTCGCAGAATCGTTCAATGTATTTTTCTCATCGCTGGCGGGATTTGTTTTTGTCAAAGACATCTGTTTTTTAGACCTCTGGGCGCTAAAACAAATGTACATACCTGTGAAATGCATACATTTTGCTCCCCTCGAATGGTCCGTCATGCTCACAATTCATCGACGTGAGACATTACATCAATTGCCTTAGACTTCAATTTTGATTCGTATAAATCAAGAGCGTGAGGAACTTTAAATCAAAGGTTCCTACCCTTCAATAATTCACGTCAACATTGAACTGAATCTCGGCGACATTGAATTAAGAACCCGGCTTTTTGACGGCGGAAAGAAGGAACCCATGCGCCGAAAATTATGCATCAACAGTGCCGCCCTCGATTCAAGAGCACGACTTTGGAACAAAGTCGGCCCTTTTCAATTTTTTTCGATGTCGAGCGCGACTTTGCAATAGCGTCCGGATTTTTCTCAGGGTGGTAAAATTTCATTGAAACTATTCAAAAACGGTATTGAACTGTATATGCTATAAGATGGGAAAATTTCCCCATTCCGTTCTCTGGTTATTTACTACCATTCAATTACACGAATTGCCCACACAAAAACGATAGGTATACATCATCTTATTCTTTGTGTATTTTATCCTCTCTTGAGGGTCTTTCTTCTGGAGGATAAAATAACTCGAATGTAATGTAGTAATTCATTATTTTTGTTATTTAAATTACCCCTCAAAAAAAAAATTTACGCACATCTGTGACGACTTCTCTTTTTGCGGTGTAAATCCACCCTAAAACTGGATCATTTCATCGCCTCGATGGGAAAGTATAAAATACCTCAAAAGGAGTAAACTTCACAAAGGAAGAATTGATTTAAACTTATCGTTTCTTGTGCGCCCACCTCGGCGCCCACTATATAATATAATATAAGATCTCTTCACTTCCTTGATTTTTTATTATTTTACATTGTATAACAATAAAATATAAAACATGACATTTATTTTCCTTCTCATTCCTTTTACTTAAGTTGAAAATATTTATAAACTATCTACATTCCGAACGTTAATATCGCCCAGCAAAAAACATTTCTTCTCGCACGTATTTCTTTTTCTTTTGCACTCAAGTGCTTATTCCCCAGAATGAAGAGATAAGGAAGAATTGGCTTTTATTTTTCCTAGGGAGACCGAGGGGAAAAAAGGGAAATACTCGAAGCAACCGCGAGCTCATTAGCACCCCAGACACTCTCGTACTGCGTGCATAAATATCCTTCTTGCCCAGTCTCCGTCTTTTTTTACCCTCTGAGAAAACCTCATTCAGGTTGATTACCAAACAGGGAATGAAATTAGCTTTGTTTCATTTTTATGTTAATTAATCAATTAGTTTTTTTCTTCTTAAAGAGATATTCTTAACTCCCTCGGATACTACAGTTTAACTCATCAACTCTCTGAGAATACAAAAACAAATAGGTTTGAATAAGAACCGGTGTTAGGTACTGTGCATTGTGAAACGTGAACGATTCGATTATTTGACATTTTTCTCTTTGTTCTTAGTTTCATTGGTTGACGAAGCAGTTTTAAGTAATGAATTCATCAGTGACCTGAATATTCTGAGTTAATGAAGTTATTTACAGTTTTTATCGCTGGTTTTTAATGTCAAAGTCCAATTAGAATGCTAAACTCTGGGATAAAAAATCATCATAAAATTTTCATCTCATATGCATGAGTGGGTTCTCCGTATAAAAAAACACATCAACATCGATGGCATGAGAAAATCATCAGTGTCGGTCGCTGGAATGAGATTCATTATAGAAAATAATTCGGCGAAGGAGATTAAACTAGTATGGATAAATTCCAGTTGACTCGTTGAATGTAACAAGGAAAAATGAATAAAAAATAATAAAAAGTGCCGGGAGAGTTTCTAGGGGTCATGAAACGTGGAGAAATAAGAAAACACATGCGAAAATATGAAAAAATGAAGCTTTTAGGATCAATATCAGTCTAGACGTACGACACTTGACGATTATTAACCCAAGTAACTTTGTTCGATACATTAGCGGTCACACTGTCACATCCAACTACTCACCTGTCGCAAAATGGCTGAAAATGACAGCTGGCAGGGTGGTGTATTTCCATTATTGAGTGAGAAACAGCAGATAGACCACCAAATATATTCCCATATTATAGATGGAAATATCGACTAGATAAAAAAATAATCGATTCGATGGATAGGTAAATTTTAGAAATTAAATTTTAGAAATCTGGCAAAAGATTAAAGTGTTCGGTTAAGTGGCGGGACGGGGGGGGGAGGGTTCCGTAATTGGATTCTTCACCTTAACATTAAAATGAAATTTTCAAAATATCAAAATTCAAAAGTCTTCCGCGTTCATCATTGTGAAACATGAACACGTGACCCCGTCAAGGTAATTCGAGTTGGTAAAACTATTACTCAATTGGCAGTAGACCAGTAAGCGTCACATCGGCGTATTACGGCACGTATCGAATGTAAAGAGGCAATTTGGCGCGAAGAAGGGCACACTCTGCAATACATGTCAAGTGCCTATTTCTCATTCCCCTTCCTAACTTCTTCCCCAGTTAGTCCCCACATTTGGCTCTATTCGTTCAATTCGTTGCGATAACAGAAAAACAACATCACATGTATGATCAAGTCTCATGGGCTCGATTTTTCCCGACCACTTGTTTAACTGGCTGTTTCCAAGTTGAGGGGTGAGATGTATCAAAAAAGCAATCTTGCAAAAATGTCTGGGTTCTAAGAGAGGGGAGACGATCATTCCCTCAATTTTTCTTCCTTGTGTTGTTCTTATTTCAAATGAGGGAAGAAAGTAATATTAAATGCTCTTGATATTTAAAGCTATTTTGCAGATGCTAAGCGTTTTTACAATAGAAATTTTTACAAATAGGGTTTTTAAATGAGAATTCTTATGTAAAAAGTATGAAGTAATGGAACAATTCCAAAAGAACAAAAAGTCTTTTGTTAAAAAAAACTCGCCAAGAGCGGGTGCGACCGTTGATTTGTTTCCAAAAAAATCTGAAATCGAGATAAAGCTATTGTACTAAGTACAAATTATTTTCAAAAAAAGTTATGAAATCAGAAAATGACCGCCAAGCACTGATTCGTAAAACTTGCAGATCAGACAATTCACTCAAAAAAAAACCATCCTAAAGATGATCATGAAGTTTGAAAAATCGACTTGACAAAAATTTGAAGTCAAAGGAGCGGGCGTATGGCATCACAAAAATCGGGGCAACACAAAACAATAATAAAATTGAGAAAATGTTAGGCGAAATGTTTTCAGTGCTTGGCGGCCATTTTCTGATTTCATAACTTTTTTTTTTAAATAATTTGTACTTAGCACAATAGCTTTATCTCGATTTCACTTTTTTTTTTGTAAACAAATCAACGGTCGCACACGTTCCTGGCGAGTTTTTTTTACAAAAGCCTTTTTGTTTTTTTCGGGAGATTTTACACATTTTTGTAAAGCCGTGACAGTTTCTTCTGCGTTTGTATCGGACAATAAAGTCAGTGATGAATTTCGGAATTTACCATTTATTTTGGTTTTCTATGACTCGATGGTAGTTGAATCATTCCGGAAATGCTTGGGATTTAAGAGAGAATTTCGAGAATTTTTTTTTCGAATTCCTTTTTTATTCTTTGATTATTTTTCGTGAGAAGAAGGGAAAATTAGCAAGTGTAGGAGTTTTTAAATGTTTTGACTCTTTGTTTATCATTTTTTATGTCCAATTCTCTCGGAATTGAGGGATTCTAGGAGAAGTTTGAAAAATTCGATGATTTTTTTTTTTCAATTTTATGGATTTTCTTAAAGAGATTTTTTCTCCAATTTCCTCCTTATTTTTTTAATATTCATTTCTGACATGATTGGAACATTAACAAGTGTAAGATTTTTTTCAATGATGCGACTCTTGATTCATGTTTTTTTAATGTGCAATCATTTGGAATTAAGGAATTCCATGGGAAGTTTGAAAAATTTGATAATTTTTCTTTTTCAATTTTATAGACATCCTTATGAAAGAAATATCGTCTGATGAAATATTGACATTCAGTCTTGAAAACACTTATTGCAGAGATTTTTGAGAATTTATGTTTGAAGAATTTTTTTATTTTAAGAATTAATAAAAACGTTAGATTTGAATTATTTTGATTTGATACTTAACTTCTAATTTATTAATTCGCAATTATTTCGGAAGTGAGTGATCTTAAGGATGTTTAGCTAGTGTCGGTAAATTGTCGGTAAATGTAATTTTTTTCATGTTCAAGGAAAATTCTGTAAATTTGGTGGCTAAAAGCATAACATATGAAACCAACTTTTTCGATGTTCAAAAGAAAATAGTCGCAATAGTCTTAGCAGAAATGAATGAACAAATTTTTCCTTATACACGGGCGCTTATGGGATTTATATCCAAATTGATAATTCGCCTACTAGAAGACTCTAGAAATAGAAATAAAAATGGATGGTAATGTGTAAAACTATACTGAATCCAATGGCCAGAAAAAAATCTGCGGTACCGGGGCAAACACAGGAAATATTTGAATGATTTTATCCCATATAAGCGCATGTTAGCACATGCATTTGATGCATATTCCCTACTTCATTTCTAAATAATGAACATGGATTGGTGGATTGAAATTTGTATCGAAATAAAGGGAATATCTTCATCTCTAAGTTGAAAAAAAATCAAAGTTTTCTTGAATACTTGCGGTGTTGGATGAACATCCTTAAGAAAACAAAATTTTGACGTGGACACGTCTTTCATTTCATAACGGGGGGTCATTTTCAGAATTACTCAGGATGGCCAGCGCCATCTATCGGAATTCTAGAAAATTCTAGAGAATGCAAGGATTTTCTAAAAATTTCGAGGAAATTCAGAGAATTTCTAGAAATTTCGAGAGAATTCAGGAGTTTCTCGAAAATTCGAGGGAATGCAAAGAATTTCTAGAAATTTCTAAAAAATTCGGGGAATTTCTAGAGATTTCGAGGAAATTTAAGGAATTTCTAGAAAATTCGAGGGAATGCGAGAAGTTTCTAGAAAATTCAAGCGAATGCAAGGCGTTTCTAGAAATTTCGAGGGAATTCAGGGAGTTTCTCGAAATTTCGAGGAAATTCAGGGAGTTTCTAGAAAATTCGAGGGGATGCGAGTAGTTTCTTGAAATCTCGAGAGAATTCAGACAATTTCGAGAGATTCCGAGAAAATTCAGGGAGTTTCCAGAAACTTCGAGGAAATGTAAGGAGTTTCTCGAAATTTCGAAAAAATTCGGGTAATTTCTAGAGATCTCGAGAAAATTAAGGGAATTTCTAGAAAATTCGAGGGAAAACAAGAAGTTTCTAGCATATTTCGAGGAAATTCAGGAAGTTTCTCTAAATTTCGAAGGAATTCAGGGAGTTTCTAGAAATTCCGAGGGAATTCAGGGAGTTTTTCGGAATTTCCAGGAAATTCAGAGAGGTTTTAGAAATTTTCAGGAAATTCAGGGTGTTTCTGGAAAATTTGAGGGAATGCAAGGAGTTTCTAGAAATTTTTTGTAGAGGATTTAATTTCCAACATAAATGTATTTTCAATTACAATTACCGTTAGGAGTATTCACTATTAATTTGTCAGGATGAAGAAACTTGTAAATTTCTTGAATAAAATTTCTTTTGACTTTTTCTCTCAAAATTACTTGTTTCCGAGATAAATAAAAAATTAACAAATGCTAGTTTTTTTTATTTCTTTCTGACTCATCACTTCTGATTCATTAATCCACAAAAAATTACTGCCAAGTGGAAGGTGGAACTCAGAAATACGAATAAAAAAATCGAATAGAAGATAAAAATTATGATAATAATAATCAAGTCGATGAAAATTCCGAGTCAACCCACTTGCATGATTCGTCGTCACTCGAATCACATGGCAAGTGGGTTGACTCGGAATTTTTATGGACTTGATTTTGTTATTAGTTCTTGCCGTTCTTGGCGATAGTTTTTTACGAACAACTTTTTTTTCTACTAGACGATTTCATACATTTTTGTAAATATACCCTTCCGATTTTTCAACCATATCCCTATTGTTTGGACAAGAAAATCGTTTTCAATTTTTCTGGAAGATTTTACACATTTCGGTAAACATACTTTGCAACTTTTCGTAAACCGGAGAACAATTCTAGACCACAAATTGACAAGTTCTTTTTCCATAAAACGATTTTCTCACACTCATTGCACCCATTTTCTTTCCCATATATCTTAAACATTACAACTTGTGCCAAATTCAACAACTTCCAGTCTCGATCGTGGCCTTTTCTCACAGAAATCCTCATTATTATTTTTTTTTATTTCAGATGAAATATTATTGTAGAATGATTTCTGGTTTGGAGGTTAGATTTTTTTTTGGTACATTTAGCTCACTAACGAGAATCAATATTAATGAGAATTTTGACTGCGATGAATGTAGTTACAATTTTCCACCACTGTCACCTATCACTTTACTGGAAGAATTGTTATTAGTTAACATTTTTGTTCATCGAACGAGGATCATTCCGTTTAATCGACAGCCGCTGGTGTTTATGTCGAGTGATCTTTAAAGGCGAGTCCGATCCACCAATCCCTTTTGAATGTTCAAGTGACGTCATCCATTACAGCCAACTTCCTACACATCACGAGGCGTCAGTGCTACCACCGTTCCAAAAAAAATCTACCTCGAATTTTATTATGAGAATGAAATGAAGAAAACGGCAGATAATGAAATTCTTTGGATTGGCATATTTCATTAGTTTTAGCATGAAAAAATATTATAAAAATTGCCATCGATAGCTCATAGCAACATTATATAGTGAAAGTATAACTTAAAATGTGCTGCGGTATCAAATTTTTACAGAAAAAAATAAAAACCGTTTTGCGAGTTGTGGAGGGGGAAGTTGGCTGGCGTATATGACAGGCAGTAGCGCACCCGTTCTTGGCGGCGGGACGCAACTGCGTCCCTTGATATTGGAGTGTTGGAGAAAAGTTGAATCGTAGCTGGAAATGATTTTAATTGACAAACAAGAGAAATATTCCACGCTGGAAGCATTGCTCATTGAATTGTACAATATGGAAACGTCAAAACTCATGTTAATTTTCAAAGTATTCAGAGGCAGCCGCACTTTTTTTCCGATTAGATGTACGGAATTTTACTGCGAAATCACGAAATTATGAGAAAACTTCTGTTTTCCTAAAGAATTCAATACAAACTCCTACTAAATTAGAATAAGAAAATTCGTGGACGCTTTATTTTTGTGACTTCTATCGTCATGAGTCAATTTAGATTATTATAATACAAGTATCACTTCTGAAATTCACTCACGTACTACCGGATGTATTTCTCTGAGTATCGATTCAAGTATTGAAATAAGTATTAATTCAAATATCAGGGGGCCTATTCTCGAGTTTGAGGTGAAGGGATTTGTGAACGGAAGTGGCTCCGTTCACGCATTTCCGTGGAGAACGAAAGTTTCCGTAAACGAATACTAGATTTACATGTGAATTAACTTCGTTCACGGAGGTCATTTTCAATTCGTACACCGATTCCCAAGTCGCGAACTTCACACGTCGTGATACTCTGCATTTGGAGTACATCGTAATAGATGTATTTCCCCAAATTATCCGTTTTTCAACTTGTAAAACTAAGAATTGAACTATAATAAATAAATTTAAACAATTAATGTTTAATATTTCGTTCTCCAGAAGAGGGTAACTGTATCCTCATACGAGTATCCTCACGTGTGAATCGAAAACGACATCCGCCAACAAAATTGATTCACATATGGATCTTGGATTCGTTTACGAAAACTTTCGTTCCCCAACGCGATGCGTGAACGGAGCCACTTCCATTCACAAATCCGTTCACCTCAAACTCGACAATCGATAACGCATTGGACACATTGAATTCATTGTGCAAAGAGCCGCGGAAGATCAGATTCGATTTTTATTCTTGGGGGTTCTAGAAATCATATCATTCCAATTAGCTTTATCCCCAAACAAGCTTGAAAAATTTGCCATATGAGGGCAATAGCGTCGGTAGGTACAATGTACTGTGCCATCGCCCGAGAAGAATATGAATTTCAGAGAATTCAAAATGAGGAAGTTAAAAGTGTAAAACATAACAAATCGCGAATGAAAAAGCAGTAATCAAGGTTTTATAAATCATAAATAGAAGAAAACTCAAAGTTCATCTGTAAAAATGCCAACTAAGCATTGTGCATATGGCTTGTGTAACTCTGATACAAGCTATCCCGAAGATAGAGCATGCAATCGATCGAATTTTACCTTACATACAATTGCAAAACATATGAGTAATAGCTTAACCATTGAGCATCCTGACTTAATTCAATGCTCATTGACCAGTTTTGATTTATTTAAATGTGGTTATGTGAGTCACCATTTATGCGCTCCGATTTGTACCTTCCGGACCGTCAGCGCCTCTATCAGAGGTTCTGACGTTTTTTAGAAACAAGGCTAATTCAAATAATGCCGAATCAATAACTCAATCAGTGCTTGAGAGTACATGAAAAGTTGCTATCATCTAGTGACAATTCCTGTACTGCAACTGTCTCACGTCACTACCCACTTGGAAACATATATAAATTTTCAAAATATATATCTTTCCATATAGGTAGTCTCTCCTTTACGTTATGCGCTGTTGCCACCTCCTCCACTCCCCTCTCTATCTACTCTATCACGGAGAAAAACACGCTCCCAGTTGGCCTATCTTAAACGTAAATCATTAAAACACTATTTAATCAATAATTTTTTCGGTATTTTATTGATCATTCAAAAATACCTTGCATATTCGTCATTAAAATGGAAAAATTTACACTTTCATTAAAACCTCCACATGAAAAAAATTCTCAACAAAACTTTTTCAGCATCGAAATACAATTCAATTGTCGGCTGAGTACGTCCATTGAGCTCTTGACTCTCATTGTCCCCCCAGTCGTCAATGCTTATTTGTTCAGTGGCACTAAAATGGCATGAGAACGTATGTCAAAGATTAATGGTTTCAAATCTCCACAAAAGATCATTCATAACAAAATCATTCATTCCGTAAATGCAAACCCGCAATTGAGATTTTCTGATGCCGCACTAATTCGGCTATTTTTCCCAGTTATGCTCTTCACATTTTCAGTGCACACATTAGTGAGACCTAAACGAAAAGCAACATAAATACGTGATGCTTGTCACATTTTTTCATTCTATTTTCCTGAGTCACAACTCAACTGAGTGACCTTGCGTATAGCTTTAAACGAACCAAATTATAGGCGATGAGTTTCACGTGTTCATCACAACGACAAGAAAAAATAGAATAAGGAAAAAAGGAATCGTTTCAGGAAAAAACACCCGAGATGTTTGTAATTAATCACTTTCGACCCTAGACCACTAAATTTCTTCATAAGCATGTTGATATGATTAATACACAAATTTGTTTCATCGGTGTCAGGGACTTTAATTTTCTTAGATTGAGGAATAGACATTTCAATGAAGAATACCATTTTCCAATTTAGACCATTGTTGTTAATTTGAGCATAACTTTCCTAATTGGAGATAATTATGATATGGATGGCTAAAAAGGATGTCATTGAAAAGGGAGCGCAATTTCACCCAAAATTAAAAAACAAAGCAACCGGTTTATCGAATAGAAGCTTATTTGCCTGTGTCTTTAAGACTCCTGGAACAATAAAATGAGGTCTGTTCGATTATAAAGGGTGGAATATCCCGATCTTTTCAATCACATCACGGAACCTTTCATGTCACCATATTTTCAAACTGTAAGGATCATTTGGTTCAAAAACCATTCGTCCAATGATTTTTCGTCCAAAAACCACTTGGTCTAAAAAACATTTTGTCCACTGTATTGTTACGTGTCCCTCTTCGAATCCTAATTCAATTGTCGATTATCTGGAAGAAGCCTCCTTGGTAACGACTGTCTTTCTGGGTGACATTGATCTGTCATTCTTCTTGGAGATCTATTCGACGATTCACGCTGTTACTGTTACCTTCCAACTCTAATTAATAAACGGCTCCAATCTATTTGATAATTGTGGCATGTGCCTCTCTTCACTGAATACTACAATATTATACATTCAATTCGAACACTCACTCCATAATTGAGTGACACCATGGTGACTTCACGATTTCGAATGATTTCATTAATTTGAAATTAGTGATTTCAGAAAAAATGAAGCCATTGAAATCCCGATGAATGAAATGAATAAATAACAGAGGTGGGGCAAAAAGGGTCGTGTCAAATTATGAAAATCAAAACTGGAAAATAACAATGAATTCGTTTGATTCCACTCCGCCAATCTTCAGCTAATGATGATGAAAAGCGGTCCATTTTACCCCAGTCTTCGCTAATAATTCAGAAATAACAGTCAAGTTCCAGAACTTTATATCAGAAAAGAAAAAGTACATAAATGATTTTACAAATAGATTGTTGTAACATTAACTCATTTATTTAGAAATATTATTCAACTTCATCAAAAATCCTGTCAGGAAGCCGGAAAACTTTACTCTCAGTGATCAGAAGAGGAGAAAGTGTTCTTCGGTACTGGCTTATATTAACGTAGTTGTGAGCACTCATTTAATATACGATATACTCAAGATATACCAATGGTAAAGAACACCTATATTTTTGCTATTACCACTGACACGACCATATTCGCTCTAAAACTCCCTGCTTCGCTGAGGTTTCCCCTAATAAACAAGTCGTTTTTTTCCTCCTGAAATAAACACCAATCACCGATATCGACTAGTACTTCTCGTTATTTCTTCGTTCCAAACTCGGTGAATTCTATCACTACTGAGGTTTAAATGATCTTTATTAAACAACCAACATAGTGAGGATTTGCTAACTATTGATTTTTGGCCTGAGGTATCTGAAACTGTAACGAATGGACTTTCTGGATCCATACGATAATAATCACATATGGCATTTGTCTGGGAGTAAGTAAATATGGGATTTTTAGAGAAACCAGTGTAACAATGAGTACGGCATTTTATTATTATCATTAAAATATACTGTGAAAAATTTCTATCTGAAATTTCCGGTACACTTTTTGGAAATTTTTATCGAATTTAATTAGCCCTGAAATTTCAAGGAATTTCGTAATTGAAAATTCAGAATTTCGTGGAAAAATCAAAGAGAATTGTAAATTTCAGTTCCATTTTTCCCTGAAAATGAGAAGAAAACCAGAGAAATTCCGGTAAATATATTCTTAAATTTTCAGAACAGTGACACTGAATGCGATTTAGCATAAAAAAAAATCACGAAATTTCAGATTTTACTGAAATTCAATGTAATTTGGCACTGAATATTCATATTAGATTGGGAATTCAAATACATTAAGGAATTCTCATCTTTATGCTGCTTAAAATTCTGGAATTTTACTGCATTTCAGTGAAACCTGAAATTTCATGATTTTTATTCCCCTAAATTGCATTCAGTGTCACTGTCCTGAAAATTAGTAGTCAACTGTCCATGAAATTCTTTTTTTTAACAGTGTACTTGCACGGTTGCCACTACGCCAGTGCGTCACCGATATCGGTGATTTCAGACGATTTCACGTGATTTCGGAGATGATTTCGAAAATAATTTCGCGGAGCTGAAATCACTTGATTTCAGTGATTGTAGTGATTTTTTTTTTTTTTTACGGCCTCGGAGTCCCTTTTTCGGGTCCCATTCGGCACTCTATCCAACCCTATGCATGCGGCTGTGGATTCTACACTGTACCGCATTCGCACTTCTATAGAACATAGAAGTAGCATGGGGAAACCACAGAAAACCCATGCCGGTACAGGCGGTTTCTCTATTAGCAACCTCCCGCTCGCCGGAGCCTTCCGTTGAAAAATTCGGTTCCACGGGGAATCGAACTCACAACCTTTCGCACACTAGACTTGCGTCTAATCCACTCGGCCACCGACGTCGGTGATGATTTTAGTGATTTCACGTGATTTCGGAATGATTTCATGCCAGAGTGGCGCCGTGATTTCGGGAGTGAGTAGTCCTTCGGAAGTAACGGCCGGAAACGGCATAAACACACTATAAGCACAGGTAAATATAACCACATAACCGTGCAACCCAAATCCAATTACTCATTGATAACGACGCGAAACCAGAGTAACGTATATACGTGATGATGATACAAACTCCGTCGAACAGTGGGTTTATAACCAACATCAAAGATACATCAAATTCAAATTCCCAGGATAAGAAAACCAAAAACCTAGTGGTCAATAAAGAAAATGTTTTTAGAAAAAATTGTATCAATTGTCATGCATTGTGATCTCGTTTCTACAAACGAAGTATTTTCAGACAAACGTGTATTGATTGTCAACTATAATCTTGTTTATATATCAATTACATGATTTCATAAACAAATTGAATAAATATTTCACATGATTTACCCGGATGTATTTTTTTAAACAATTAGACAAACATTTAATTGAACAAAAAAAATCGACGAAAAAATGATTGGACGAGAAAAAATTAAACTAAAAGCATCATTGGACTGATTGACGTTAAACGGAAAGTAATTGGGTGAAAAAACTTTGGACCAAAATTACTGGACCCGTTCTCAAATAGCGCATTTGACGAACCGTGTTAATTTAAGAATATTGCTCATGTAAGTCAACCATTTTTTATGTTAAAATCGTTCATCAGAATCTCAAAGGGAGGACGGCATTATAGATGTCACATGGTACAACCTACACGGTTCGGAATCGGTATACCTCGTTAAAACCATGACTTTTCGCTGAAGAAAAATGTTTTTGAGGTCCTTAATTCGACCAACTAATAGGACTAAATAATTAATTAATTCATGAAATTACTATTTTATGTGGACGAAGGTTCACCTCAAAAATTTATTTTCTACTGAATTTAAGCGGAGTGTCCCTCGAAAATTTGAAAAAAACTGCAACTTCTCTTTTTCCTTTCAATTTTTAATTATCCTTGGTACCAGCTCACTAAAATTCCCTTCCCTGCGTATTCATACAATCCCATAGAACCAGATCAATTTTTGTCTGTTTAAAATCGCAATATCAAAATAAAAGAATACTGTGCGCACTTTCTGTAATCATTATGCTGATCTTACGCATAACCTCCGCGAACCCTATGTGTAGAAGCCGATTAGTTATGCGTGAAATACGCATAAAGTGTGCGTGAAGTTAGTTGATGAATAATTGCGTAAAGTCCGCAGTCTTTATGTGTATCTTACGGTAAGAGTCCACAAAGAGAAAAAGTGGATTAGCTTTGCACAATAGTTTCTCGATTCTAGAAACTCATGTTCTTAACCTTTATCTTCGGTGGAATGATGAAAACGAACGAATTTGGGAATTGTCTTTAAGAACAAATATTTTCTAAAACCAATGCAGAATTTTTCTTAATTTTAGAACATTTTCAGATTAAACTCAAAAATCACGGCCGATGTATTTAATCAGAAATAGAATAAGAATAAGAAATATGAGAGTTAGAGTAAGGGTCACGAGGGTCAGATTAAGGATCATGAGGGTCAGAATAGTGGTCACGGGGGTACAATATAGGTCCAAATAAGGGTCACAAGGGTAGAATAAGAGCCCAAATGAGGATCACAAGGGTCAGATTAAGGATCATAAATGTCAAATTGAAGGTCCGAATAAGGGGCATGGAAGCTAAAAACTAAGGGTCACGAGGGTCAAAGTAAGGATCTTTATATATCTCTCTATATTATAAAAATCCAAATCGACTTCTGGTGATGAGAATTTAGTACTCTAAATTAAGGGTCACAAGGGTCTGATTAAGGGCCACAACGGTCAGAATAAGGATCACGAGGCTCATATGGGGATCATATGGGGGTTGGCGAGTGGAGCGAGCAGGGGGCGTAGCCCCCTAGTTATTGATAATAATTAATTTAGATAAGTGCCAAAATACTAGTGTTATAAGAAATAGTATATTTCCCACCAAGGGAGGGAAAATAAAGGAGTCGTGCCCACTTGCAGACTTACCATTGGTAAGCACGTGGGTAAGGGTTCTTTATTTTACCTCCCGTGGTGAAAACGTTATTTTTCGTCACGGCGTAGGCGAAAAGGCAGATTTTCCTCCCGCGAAGCGAGAGGAAAATGTGTCCCTTCCGCCCGCCGTGGCGAAAATGAACTTTTCAAGATTGAGGAGAAAATTAAAATTTAAAAAAATCGATGCCCACTATAAAAATTAGCGATAGTGCCAAATTTGTGCAATAAATAATTTATATTTCTGGGGTGCCCCGAAAAGGCATGTTATGTGAAGTGACAGCATTACATTAATTGAACGCCAGTCGCGCTATGCGGAGAGGGAAATATTTTCATCGTTACCGGGTTGCCACTGATTGAAACACCCCAGTCAAGCCAGAGGCTATTGTTTAAAAAAATAAATGAAGAAAGAAGTTCATGGATCAATTTTTTATATTGATCAAAGTTAAAATGCATGTAAGAAATTGTCAATGGTGAATAATCATTTTTTGGGCATTTCAAATTTATTTCTCCTCGTTACACTTATCGACTCAACTGGAGATTGTTCATACTACTTGAAAGTGCTAAACCATCATATTCTCAAACGGAACAATATTCTAAATTCAAGAACGCTGTTGTCTTTAATTTGAGAAACATTTCATTCTCAATGCAATGAATATTGTTTCGAATTCAAAGAGAACTTTTTCTGCTTGGCGTTTTATTGTGTAAACGATATTTGCTTGTAACAGAAAGACATATTTTCTACTCCCATGAATTTATACACTTGAAAGTATAATCACAAGATTTATTGTGCAGAGTGATAAAAAATAAGGAAATAAGGAGCATGGAAAGGGTTTTTTGGCTCTCCGGGTTTTTCTTGACAAATCGAAGACGACGGCTCACAGGAGGGAGGCGGTCTTTATGTACTAGGGGGTTAATATTGTTACGGAGAAAGACTCTTGAAAGCTTTGAAAAATGAGATTCTCCAGTTTGAGGGGGAAAATGAGAAATTTATTATTTAATTTGAACGAAAATTAATCACTGGAATTAAAAAGTGAGGTTTCAAAATTATTTATACAGCTACTGGGCAAACCATTGAAACCGGGAGTCATTTAATAATAAACAAGAAACTTTGTTGATGATAGCGAGAGAAAGTCAACCAATTAGTAACTTTTCTACTTTGGAACTTTGTGAATGTATCCAACTGCAGAACTAAATAGAGATAAATAAAACACGATGAATGGAAAGCGGAGAATTATTGGCGATGCTCACTGGCGTGGTATGAAACTTGACGAAAGGATCGTAAAATATGATAAAAGTCCAGGGAAAGAGAGTTTTGTTCTGTGTGAATGGTTATTCCTGTCGATTGATTAATAATATGTTTTTTCCATGAACATTGATATACGAATGTCTACGGTACATGAATTATCTATTGTATGAAATATAACTTTCGGAAATGTTTTTATTTTTCATGGAATCAATTCGCGAGAGCATTCTGAACATGAAGATATGGATTACAAATTTCAAAAAGTGATTTCAAGGGTGGAAAACTCATGATGCAGCAGTTATTCAAGACAACAGTCCTAAATTAATAATGATAGCACCTTTTCTACTATTTTACGAATCTTCTACAAAAAACCAACTTATAGATTTTTTTTCTCATTGCCCAAATACTTTCTAACGGTAACACCTCTTGTCACCAGTACATTTGATCACGGGACAAATGATCACAAATTTGATCACATGGACCGTCATGAAGTCGTCACAAAATATTTGATCATAAGTTATTTTATTCACGAAACAATAAATTGCGGTGGTTGTTTCGTATAGGTCCCTTTACCCGAAAATTGAATCAATATAGTGATTTTTGAGTGGCATTAGACGGGAGGGCAGTTAATATTCCGATCCTTACCACTCGATTTCAGTTTTCGTTCAATTGTGGTTTCGTGTGAATATAACTGTCCGTCATCCCTTTACATTTTGGTTTCCACCAAAGGGTAATAGATTATTGCTACTCAATGGGTATTTGTTTGATAAATACCGTGAAAATGCCTGGAAGAAGACTATCACTTCTCAATATCTGCAAGATTGCAAGTCTGACAAAAATTGCAACGTTTCACTGTAATCACTGATTCTATTCATTATTTTTTTTATGTATTTTTTTTCTGTACTTTCTTACTTTTTTCCGGTAATCTACGTGTCTTTCTTCTCTTTCCTTATTCATTTCTGTAATAGAAAATTCCGATAATTTAATATTGTATGATTCATTTTCTAAATGATCTAATTATCCTGTGGTCCTTTGTCCCGCGATTAATAGCCCTGTGATCAGTAGTGGTGTAATCATTTCTAACAGTTGTAAAATAAAACATCACGTCAAGACTTCAAAGGGTTTAAATAACAAAATCATTAAAAAATATTCGTTGACCGAGTGCCGAATCGGAACCTCTGATGTTTAACTACAATTTTCGGAAAGAATTTTAGTGTAAAAAAATCGATGACGACCTTGGACATCTTCAAAATCCAATACAATTCCGTTCATCGACTGTGAAAAAAATACTAAATACATTCAGCCACTAACCCACACATGCGTACATTTTCGGGATAAGAACCTCTAGCCGATCCTAAATCATCTCCACCCAAAATCTCTGAAGAAAAAACTTTTCCAATTACAATACCTCCATTCACCCCGAAAAGGCATAAATAGAAATCCAGAAAATCCGAGGTTTATTGTTGGGACCCATTGACGTGTGATATAAAACTTGACGAAAATATCATAAAGTATCGAGAGAATTTCGGGTACACGATTGAATGTGCTCAGAAACGTCTACCCCTTAAAGTATGAATATCTAAAGAAGAAACATGGAAATGGGCGCGAAACAGAGGCCGGAAATGAATGTAGAAGCTGGATAAAGAGGGTTTGGTAATGGAGAGAGAGGGTGGAATGAGAAAGGGTAAAAATATTCCCATGATAGTATGGAACATTGGGGTGGATGAAGGAGCCAAGAGGATCTGAGTGGCGCCAAAGGCGGGGCCCTTTGATGCCAGTTGGGATACAATAAGAGTCAGAAGATATATGCGTTGGATAGAGTGGCAATAGTGGAAGCCAAAGGCAAACGATTCGTTCTGTCGAGCGTGTAACGCGCGAACGAATCCCTCTGACACAGGAGTTTGGGTGTCTATGTGTGGTGAAAAGGGAATGAGAATGAGAGAAGTATAAAGAGAGAGAGAAAGCGCGATGACGAGATGGGGGAAAATGAAAAAAGAAGAGAAGAGGCTTTGGGTTGGAGGGGTTGGTCTGGTGTTTTCTCTGGCACTGAGTCCCTGTATCCCTCCCGCTTCCCGTACAGCTACTAGAAATGTAGAAACTGTCGCATTCAACTTTTCCATTCCCCTCCCCCCACAAGTAAAATTATTCACACGCAAGTTCGCAAGGGATAATTGCCACTGGAGGTTTATGGTTATGCATGTTCCGCCACCCTCTGCCACAGATGGAATTTCACTTTTTAACGTATTTTTTTTTCCTTCATGGATTATTTTTTAATTAATTTATTCGGTTCATATTTAATACCACAGTGTGTTTGCCATGTTTTATATTTAGGAATGCGTGAGATTAATGGTTATGATAATTTTATTCCATTTTTCCTATGGGATAATTCTTTTGGGTGGGGTTCCATGTTACGTTGGGGTAACACATTTTTTGTGAGACGAGGGATTTTGGAGTCGCCGAAGCGGGACATTCCTTGTAATTCCACGGATTCGGGGAAAGAATACATTTTGCAATATACGTCGTGACATTCAAAGTAATGTGTAATAAAATGCACTAAACAGTATATCTCGTTTTTTAATATCAAGAAACCGGAGTGTAATTTTCTTCCAAATCTACTCGATAACAGCGACCATCTAACTTATATCTCTTTAAAATAAAATAGAAAAAATATGGTAGTACAATAGTGATAAAGATGTCATGGTTGCGGGAGGGTACTTGGAACGTATCGACAAGCCAATCCGGCTTTGCTAGCCTACTAGATCCCCCCCGGATGATCCCAACCGATATTCAACCTGGCCTACACGTTACGAGTTTGTTGCTTCAACCCCCTTTCCTGTTTCCGAGAGATCACCAGACGCCATGAAGTAGATAATGCACGGTGGGTCACCAGAACCCCTTCGAGAAAAAAAAGTGAAGGGGGGAAAAATCGAAAGAAAACACGGAAGTCGAGTAAATATACGCAATATATTCTAAAACTAATATTCTAATTGGATTGATCTTCTCTGTTCCAGATCACTAAGCTAGTCACAATGCTGAAGACAATCTCGTTAATCGTCCCATTGATGCTAATTGCATCAATCCCACTGCTTAATGGTGAACTTGTTGAGCAGAAGTGCCCAGTCGACTGTGACTGTCACTATTTTCGCATCAACTGGGTAACAGACTGTTCCGAGAGTAATCTGACTTCTGTACCATATGACGAGTTGAGTCCAAATGTCTACATACTCGATATGAACGGTAACAACGTAGAGCACTTGAGCCCATTCCCAGACGACATCAAACTTCGCAGACTGCAGATGGCACACAATCGTCTCACTGAGTTGACTTACGACTCATTTGCTGGACTCACATATCTCCTCGATGCTGATTTCTCATACAATATGATCACCCGTGTTGATCCCGAGGCTTTCAGGTAATTGTTCAAATCACTCGAGTCATTTATCTTGTTCTTATCCTTCGTTCTGTTTTGTTTCCCTATTCTATTCTGCTCCGCAATGATCATTCACGCGTAAAAAAATATATGTCCAAATATATTTCACGTATATTTCAATCATACACTGAGAAAACCATCGTTTTTGAGAAGTACGTCTTTACTTATATCAAAAAACTCGTGGCTTGAAAATTTTGAAGAGCAAAATTCGTGATGATGCGAGAGAAACGAGACAAAGGAGTTAAGAGACATGACGAGACGAGACGAGAAGAATCTTTCGAGACAATGACAGAAACGAGACGAGACGAGAAAAGCCGGTCGAAAACTCTTTTTCTTGATAAGAATTCGTTTCCTTGATATGAACCAATTACCCCCATCTTTCGGGCAAGTATAAAATTCTTTGGCGTAAGATTTTTTTTAGTGCGAGATATTTTGCGCTTAGTAATTTTCGAGCCATGAATTTCGTGATACAAGTAAAGAAGTACTTCTAAAAAAACTTTTGTC
Organism: Diachasma alloeum; assembly: GCF_001412515.2. NCBI lineage: Eukaryota > Metazoa > Arthropoda > Insecta > Hymenoptera > Braconidae > Diachasma > Diachasma alloeum. The sequence goes on along the minus strand of NW_021680520.1, from coordinate 380,137 downwards.
TTCTCAGTGTACGAGATATAAAAGCGGCAAAAAAGTTCTATGCGAAATATATGTGCAAAGTATGTGGCATATACGCTCATATAGATCAAATATATGTAACATATTTTTTTTAAATTTATAAATATATTTAACGCATATATTCATTTCCATGTGGGCAGATCCTTCAACGTACTAAAAAGCAAATGCCGATGTTCTGTTTTCCTTGTTATTTGTCTGTGGTGAGTCCAACATCACTCAAACTGGGCTTCATTACAGGGACAGTCCGGGTCTGATAACTCTGGAGCTTCAGAATAATCCCCTGAGTGAAGTAGAGGGCCATTTCCTCAACTGTCGAACTCTCCTGTACCTAGACTTGAGCACCTGTGGAATTCGCCGTTTGAATAATCAATTCTTCCACAACACGACCAATTTGAATAAACTGGATTTATCGGGGAATCCACTTGAACGAATTGCTCCAGGCCCTTTCGATCATCTCACTAATCTGGAGTATTTAAAGCTCAACAATTGCACCTTGAGTTACATCTCGCCTGAAGCGTTTACCCACTTGGAGAATCTCCGAGAATTGGATATGTCGAACAATAGCTTGAAGTCAATCACCTGGACAAGTGTATTAGCTCCTCTTATTCGTCTTGAGAATTTCAACATTGGCAATACGGGAATAACCAATTTACCAGCTGATGCATTCGCAAAAAATCTATATCTTCGTCATCTTGTACTATCTCTCAATGAACTACATCATTTGGATATTGAAAATACTCTTGGCCATAACCTTCATAATCTCCAGACCCTTGATCTCTCAAACTGTGCCCTCCAAGATCGCTTGTCCGAAGAGACTTTCAGAAATTCGAGTAAACTTCGTGTTTTGAATTTAAGCGGCAATCCTATGTTCGCCGGTGACTTAACAGCAGTACTCCGGCATCTACCAAAACTTCATAAACTTTCATTAAGTAATTGCAGCCTCCGGAGATTACCAGATGCCTTCGATGTGCTGGAACACCTCCAGGAACTCGACATATCCCACAATCCTCTATCAGATGCCTTCGTTAAGCTACTCAATCCCTTGAGATCACTCGAGTATTTGGACATGTCTTATTGCAGTCTTGGATATGTTGGTAACAATACTTTCGCTCACATGACAGAGCTAAAGAAACTCATTTTATCAGGCAATAAATTGCACACACTTGATGCGGATCTTTTTGCCAACTTAACGAGACTGGAGAGTCTTGAATTGAACAATTGTGGTTTTACAACTCCCCTAGATCCGAAAGTATTCGGTAAAGAGAGAATTTACTCGAGCGTTATTGAGCTTAAACTCAGTGGAAATCCACTAACAATACCTGATGAAGGATCACTTCTACCGAAACAATTATCCAACGTTGAGATATTGGATTTGAGCAATTGCAATATAGTGGAGCTTAATGAGAACGTTCTCTCGCGGAACAAAAATCTGTCACAATTGAATTTATCTAACAACAAGATATCGGATCTCAATTTTTTGAAGAAATTACGAAGACTGGAGCATTTGGACCTCAGTAATAATCAAATAAGGACCGTAAACCCTAAGATGTTGAGATCCAACACTCATCTACTGTCGTTGAATCTAATTGGCAATCCGTTTGTCTGTAATTGCTCGATTGTGGAAATGTGGGACTGGGCGGTACAGGAGAAGAATGATTTGCATGTATTAACTGGCAGTCAACCAAGTGAATTCGCTACGGGTGCAGTTAAACTGAGAAAAAGTTTGAGTTGCACTTATGACGATGAAACTTACAGAAATATTATGAATCAAAGGCCATTGCTGAGGAAAGGGGATCTCTCGCCACACAGAACTTGGGCCAAGTATATTCGAGAGTCCAATTGCGACAGGAGAGCATGATATAAGGGGTTTCAGCATCCTGCAGTAAATACTATTCAGGACATACTCCATCGGAATAGAGTAGAACTTTGAATTTTTATTACTTGTATCAATGTTACTATTGACTCTCAATCATCCTTTATTTTTGGTTTTATTCATTCAGTAATTAAGAGGTGAAACAATGTTAGATGATTTATTGTTGATAGCTACAATCACGCAATCATCGCGAAATTTCAGAGTTTAAAGTTTAGAGTCAACTGTATAAACTGTCAAAGCACGAATTCGAAGTTTATCGATACTCTTTGCAGGATGCTGTTTATTTTGTCCTAGTCTATTTGAGATTCTCCAGAAAACCAATGATGAAATTGTTTATATATTCTACTTATCACCATCGATTGGTCGTTTATTTGATTATCAATGGCTTTCAGTTCAGCCAATAATGTGTGCTCTCAATGTAGGTGGCTTTCGGTTATCGGAAAAAGGGTGCTAGCAATTTCATGACTCCAATAATCGGGCATACATGATGAATAATATTGGAGTTGTCTGATTCAAGCATCGATTAATGTACTGCCTTTACTAATATCGAAAATTCAACCACGTGCCATTTATAACCCATTGGTTTTTTAAATTATTTATTGTGGTTTATAGGAAATTGTGTGATAAGTGATGGCTAAAAAATCAAGAACAACCATTGATGCCAAATTTTTCTAATCAAAATAAACGAAAGTTGAGATGTAAAATCAATATCAACCACGATGAGACAACAAAGCACATGTGAATGATCTTTTTTATTGTATTATTGTATTGCAGGAGAACAAATGCTTTAGTATTCACTATCGTCGTTACTAACGATTGATAATGTCTTCCCCTCTCCCATTGTCTACCATTATGACACTCAGCCTATTGTGATGTAATAAAGAACATTTCGATAATTATTACCTATAGAATATTTCATTGATCAATCCCCAAAATGTGTACCATTCCCAGTTCACCAATTTTATCGTTCAAATCAAAGATAATGAAACTGTGAGTCCTGGCGGAAATGAAATCCGTGATGAAATTTTAATCTCATTATATTCGGGTTATCACATTTGTGTCAATGAAATAGATCTCATTTCTAACTTCCTGTGTCACTTCCTAGTTAGGTGGTTTCCACAATGCATATTACAGTATCTAATCTTCACCATATTGATTCTAATTTTCATTCTTTGTCAGCCGTGATGGAATAGTCTTCTACGAATCACCTTTGAATATTTGTAAATTTCCTATAATGAAAATTCCTAATTGAATAACGCAATGGAATTGTAGATCACAGATAAATTTAAGTAGTACATTGATTATTGCATCTGAAAAGTTTATCAAATTTTATTCGCAAATTTGTTTCAGGGAGGTTCAATCCTTGTTAATGAAAAAGCATTCAATTGCAATCATTTTTATTGTTGTTTCCGAATGGAAGTCTTGTATTTGACCGATTTTTAGATTTTCTAATTTTAATTGCAAAGGGTCTAGAATGTTATGAAACGTGAAGGAATTATGTTTTTAGGGTCATGTCTGGATGTATGTATGTGACAACTTGTTTTGAATTGTAATTACGAGCCACTGTAAACAACAACAAAAATTTGGACCCATAAATTTTGGTAGAAATTTGCTCTACTTTTCGAAAAAAGAAGTTTTTTATGTTTTTACGTATTTTGGGAATACATATAAACGTAACATGGAAAACTCAAGAAGAAAATTTGAAAAGACCGCCGGCGGTGGCCGACGAGTGGGTTAGACGCAAGTCTATTGTGCGAACAGTTGCGAGTTCAATCCCAAGTGAAACCGAATTTTCCAAGCTGGGTTAGAGTTCTTCGCGTTTAGGGTACCCTAAACGCGACGGACAGTAAAGTCGGTACGGCTTAACTCTACACAGCTTCATTTCTACACGACTACAATTCGACCACTCATATCTACACTATTGAACGGGTGTGGTACTACCCATCTCGACCGCTGGCAAATTAACAATAAAACCTTGGCACAAATTCAATTGCCGAGAGCAAAAAATCCATTTCTATACGGAAAAATGACGGACCACAGACATGTTTCTACACAAATTCTTCACCGGCGTGTCTGTTTATATTTATCTGTATGTTTATCCATATGTCTGAAATATTTATCCATTTAAATGTTCATTCATATGATCCAAAATATTTATCCATATGTCTGAAGAGTGAAATAAATGAATTATAATGTTTTCCTACACATATACGGCACATGTGGCGCTGCATTTTGTATAATTTTGAAAATTGACTAAGTTTTGATCCAATGGATCGGATCCTAAAAGCTACAGGCGGGCTGAGATCCAGCTCTGATCAAGTAGACATGACCTCAGTCTGAGGTCAGACTGCCTAATCCTCATTTGATCCGATTCGGATTTTATGCACGTGATTTTCATTTGAATTGGGTCAATTGAAGAAAAAACTAAGGTTCGGATCCGCTGCACCTGATCTTATTTTGAACAAGCGATTTCCGTGAATCGAATTTTTAATATTAATTCTCAATTTATTTATCAAACAGCTTTAATTGAATGTACGGGGTGAGGGAGGGATGATACCAGAAATATATATAGTAAAAGAATCAAACTTACAAGCAAATTATCTTGAGTACAAAAAAAATCATCAACCTTTCATTTGTTCATTACTGTTGTGATTATTAGAATTATCTCAAAATGCCCCTTTGAGTTCACGAGAGTTAAAATCCAACTTAGGCTGTCCTCAGTTCACTCAAGAAGAATAATCATTAACAAGATAGATTATCAGATCAACCCAATTCAGATTTGCACTTTGCGCAATTTGCTCTGCCCTGAGGATTTAGTGCATATACTCTTTATATGCCCATTCTACACTCCGCTGAGGCTTCACTACTTACCTAACTATTTGCACAATCCTGATACTATTAACGAATCTAATATCTTGGCTTTTTTGAATTCTAACAATTTTCGAGATACAAAAGTTTTATACTGCTTTTTGCAAAAATCCTTACAACTTCGCTCACTTGAACTAAATGATTAGATGTACTCGCCTCAATTACCTTAAATTTCTTTTATAAGGTTTTTCTTTTTTCCGTATAACTTCACGAAAATTGTTTATATATTTGAACCAAAACGTGTTTGCAGAACCTTTTAATTCTTGGAACTTGGAATCCTGGTACTATCTATTATCCTTACGCGATCTGTGAGCTCCGATATAATATTATTGTTCCTATTATTATTATTATTATTATTATTATTATTATTATTATTACTATGATTTTTATTATTATTACCATTATTATTTTCTCATTGTATCATACAGTTCTACTTCTATCACTTTATTATGGAAAATTATCTTGTTTCTTTTGTAGCGGGAACCCCCTGCACCAATAATACCATGTATTAACTTGCAGAAATATGTTATTATTATTATTATTATTAGAATTATTATTTATTAATGAAATGGATAAAATTTTAAATAAACAAATTTTCTCTCAGGATATACGTACAAATCCGCGAGATCATGAATAATTTCGAAGTCGACAAATATCCCGATACAGACCGTATAGGCAGAACAGAAGGCACTGAATAATAATAGCGCGATAGTCTAATGGTTAGGGCATAGCATTAGTAATCGTAGGGTTCCCGGTACGATCCCCAGCATCGGCAAAATCATAAGGTTTTTTCAGCGGTAATTACTGTAGGAATTCATTAGGAGAAGCGATCTACAGTGAAAACATTCCATTATCTTTTGTTTTGAATTAATTATCATGAAGAACTGTTATTGGTTCCGATTAACAGGTCATCCGATTTGATTTTTCTTAGAAAAAAAATTTCCGTAAGAGCTGTTTCTGAGGTCCCATTCTGCTCTAAAAAAAAAATTCATACAAACTGGAAAACAATAATAGAGTTAGAAAGGTCCAGTTGTGCTCAATTTTCGTAGCATAGGCGATACTTTTTGATAAAAGAGTGGAAAATAAAACTTGAAGAAAATGGCGGCAGTTTTTCATATATAAGTAGCGGATCTGCTCATATATATATTTTTCACAGTCACATTCCAATTGACAACTCCATTTCAAATATGAACTTTTACGTTACAATAGATTCATTCACAATATACGATGTTATGTACCATCGTAAATTCAATTAATCCTTGATCTATTCCATTTTACGTTACTGTTTGATCATTCTTGACACTTGCCATTTTCCTTTCAGAGAAACTTCTATCACAAATTTGAGCGGATACTGTTTCCGCAGTGTAATGAGTAATATCGTAGCTGTGTAATATTTCATCCGCAGTATCTCCTTTATTTCTCCCGACTATGTATTGCAAACCCCCCCGCGGCACTTCCAAAGTTCCCTCTCGCACGTCGGTATTATCGCACGCCTCAGTCTGTCGGAACCCACGACACGAGTGTAGGTTAACTCGTGTCGATAAGAAAAATTACTTAATCATTTCGCTTCCACTGATTAATCTCTCAATCCAATAATTCAATTAATCACAGTAAGTATTCGCTCGTTAATATGTTGGAGGTACTTTGTGAGATGCCAAAAGTGGGCTACGGTCTTTCCCTGCTCACTGTTGGCTACTTAATTTATTATCTCCGTAAGGCTGTCAAGGTGAGTAACACTCTATTGATCTCGGTGTGTATATGTTGACTGCAATGCGCGCGGTAGTTTTTTTAAATGTCACAATCCGCACTCTTACTATTGGATTAAAAAAGTGTAGACCCCTGAGCTTGAATTTCGGAAGTTTTTCGTACGTCCGATGATTGTGCCACGCACTCACTTCCGGCTTTCTATATTTATTTGTTGTCTAGAATATATTTCTGACGAAAAAAAACTGGAACAGATATTTAGGAATGTTGCAATATTGAAAAACCCTACAGTACCAGGGGCCTATAGTTTTCAATCGGATAGTAAAGCAATCGCAGTGATATCACAGTCCTACAAAATTCTGGATTTTTTTGCATAGATATATGGGATTTCCACCACCCAAAAATTTTTTCACACGGATTTCAAATCCCCCTGCCAAATCCCTTGAAATGATATAGTTTCGAAGAAAAAAATATTAAAGCCCTCAAAATTTAAAAATAAAATTTTTTTAAAAAAAGTATAATAAAAAAAATTGAAAATAATGTTTGGGTCGATTAAGCTGAAAACAGTAAAGACTGGATGTCATATACTTAGATGGGGTAGAATAAACGTTATCGAAAGTCGGAAATTATTCACAATACCGGTTTCCTTATCTTGTTTTTTTACTACTTATCCGGGAGTATTTCTTTGAACCTACTTTTTTGCTTCCAAATGGAAACATTGTAATCGTGCTGTTTTCATATTCTCTAATTTTGATTGGAAATGATGTAGAATGGTCTGAAACGTAAAAATGCGAAGATTGGCGACCATGTCTGTCGGTGTCAATGTCCATTGCCACCTTTCCGGTGGTCAATTTTTGGAAAATTGAGTAATTAATTGGCTAAACTTATTCCAAAAAATCTGAAATTTTGTCAAATTATAGACCTCAACAAGGAATAACTCTTTGCAAAAGTTCAGCCCGATTGATCAAATAGTTTTTGAGAAAAAGCTATTCGTTTTTAAATCGTTTTACGCTAATATCTTGGAAGCTAGTCAACAGATTTCAATTTTTTTCTTTTCAAAATATTCGTTTCGATGCCTTCTATCCGAATCAATCAAAACATATATACCCGTTCATACAAAGTTTTCGAGATATTTCCGTTATCAACTTGAAACTTGGAGAGAATCTTCCTCTCATGATAACAATCCTTCCTATTGAAAATGAGCTCAATCGCATGAGTAGTTTCCGAGATATTTGACTTTCTCTGAAAACCTTTTATGTGCAATATCTTAAAAACTACGCAACCGATTTCAATTTTTTTTTCAAAATATTTGCTTCGATGTCTTCTATCAGAATCAATCAAAAAATATACGGCTGTTCATACAAAGTTTTTATTTCCGTTTTTCTATTTTTTCATAAAAATCCTTGTAATCACTCTAGCTTGTGCAAAAATTGAGATATCAACTTGTTTCTGGTAAATTTCGACCTATTTCTAGGAATAGAAATGTCGATAAAACAGTTGCACCGTTCACCCCCTTGCCTTAAGGTTTAATTGTTTTACCGACATATCCGGAGCCCAAAAACACGTCGAAATTTAAAAAAAAGTCGATGTAAAGAAACATCCGGATAAGTTAAAAACAAAAACATGTGAAGACAACCACAATAACACACGCAATGGTTAACAGTGAAATTAATTCTACAGGTTTTCTAATAGTTTGTTAGTAACCTTTTTCAATCGAAGTAATTTCCCTTGTACATTTCCAAATGGTACACATTGAAATGCACCGAAAGGAATTGCGCGTGCATTTCAAATTGTGTCACATCAATGAGTATGTACTCGGTTAAAATGAACCTTGGTGTTTTGTACATATTTGATCGAAACATTGTTGTTCCCACAGATTAGAATGTCCATACTCTTTCTGGCACAACTAATTTAGCAACGGTCATTAATTGCACGGACGTTTTTTTCTCCTCCACGTATCAATAATATACACCTCTTTCAAACATGCTTGCATTAGGACATTAAGGATATCCAAATATTTCGTTCAAGTTGGCAACTTTTTTTCAAGCAAGATTCCAGTTTTGCCGGAAATCTTACCATCCCCATACTTTTTGGATTTTTCATTGTTGAATGCATTTTTTGGGAATTTCGTCAATGAATATTGTGAACAATATTTTATTCAATTTCACACTTGACTCTCGTTGGTCTAGCCTTTAATGACCATCCGGCAATACTGCACATGAGTTCCATATAACCTCGTAAATTCGATCCGAGTAGTCACTTGAGCGGACCGTTGCCGACATCAGGAACGCGCGGATCGAGGGGCCATTCATTTGGAAATCCAGTGACACAGTGATTAGGTACTGATTTCATGTGACTTCAGGGAGATTTCCATGATTTTATGCAATGATTGATTTCATGTGATTCAGACGATTTCAAATGGATCCAAATGTTCGGTTTCATCTATTTACGCAGGAGGGGGGAATGAAGTAGGAAGAAATGGGGATAGAACCTGGAGGGAAAGCAAGAAGCTATGAGAATGAAATAATTTTTTTCATGTATTCGTTCAAATATCTATTTCTACACGGAGAGAAATGTTCAGTAAAAATTACAGAACTCACAATTCGCTCACCGATTACGGAATCGACTCAGAAAATTTAAGTGGCGGTATCGTAATTTTTCACAGGAGATTCAGATAAAAATTACGGAACGCTGTGGGAAAATTCCTTGACAGTTCCGTAAAATTTCCTCCAGCCACATTTCGCTCTGGAATTACGGAAAAGATACGTAATTTTTATTGAATATGTCTCTCTGTTATGTGTACCGGAGCCAAAACTGAAGATTCCAGAAGGTCGTACAAGAAAATACGCGTTTTTTTCACTGAATTTTCTTTCTATGTGAAAAATAATACACGGAAATGGGCATACGTAGAAGAATACACCACAAATAAAGCGAAAAACTTTCTTTCTCTTTTATGCATTCGAAAGGGACTCATGGGTTTTGCTGATTTCATGATTTCATGAGATTTCACCGATTGCAAGTGATTTCAATTGAAATCACCTGAAATCAATGAAATCCCAGGATTTCACTGATTACACTTAATTTCAACTGATTTCATGCGATTTCAATCGTGAGTCACAGTGATTTCGCAAATGAATGGCCCATCCGCGCGGATTCAAACCACCCAATATGACTGTCGCGGCAATCAGGAAGCTTTTACGTTGATTGTTTGAAATTGTCTGTCCGGAAACTTATATTTTTCAAGGTCGCAAAAAAACTAGAGTATAATGAACAATGTCATACACGGTTATGTGTACGAGAAAACGTTTTAAAACTATGAACTATTGGATGGAAGGTGGGAGTATATAGCTCTGATGGACGCAATGTGTTCAATTTGATTTTTTCAAAAATAGTTTTCTCAAAAAACTGTTCAGAAACTCAGGTTCATATTACGCATAAAAAATACTCTTGGTCTATTTTATAAACTTTGAAGAGGATTTCCCAGAGAAAAAATTGCTCAAACTACTTGGATATCCTTAATAAACAACAGATTTTTGTTTTCAATGTACTGACTGATGCCAAAAATCACGAAACACTGATTGAATCCATAAATGAAATATCAACATAACCATACATGTGTTTTATGAACATTTGGCGTTTCATACATCAACCAATTTCACACTTCAGGAAATCAACGGGATTTGTTGATAACACTCCACACATTAATTTATTTACGAATCATTAACTTCAAAAATTAGGTAATTCTGCCGACTCATTTTACACATTGATTGATACATTCAACGTATCCACCGAGTAACACAGTACCTCATTTACAAACTCATTTCCAATTACGAATGCTGTAAATGCAATTTCACGAAAAATACAATCTGTATTTCGAAGTCCACATTGTGTACTTCCGATTCACGCATGTATAATTCGTAGCTCTAAATGTGTAAATCAGAGATGTCGAGTTTGATTGATACATTAAATGTGTTTTTACAATACGTGTAATGATTGTGTTACCAACATATACAGTTGATTTCTAGAACTGCGAAATTGGCTGATGTATAAAACGCCACACGTGCATGAAGCAGATGCACCGTATGGTTCAAATGATGCCACAATGGACGCCGAGCGTGAAACAATCGTTCAACTATTTTTCAATTATTTTTGACAATTACAAGCGTTGCATATACCTTGCGTTGGTATCATTGTGGTAGCACCCTTATGTTGATATTTCAGTTGCGGATTCAATCAGGACATTGAAGACAGAAGAGTGTTGTTTATTAATGTACTAATGCTAGTGTGTTTGAAAGAGGTGTATATTATTATTACTTGGAGGAGAAAAAACGTCCATGTAATTAGTTACCATTCCTGAATTAATTGTGCCTAGAAGAATATGGTCATTCTGACATGTCGGAATAATAATGTTTCATGGAAATATGCACAATACACCAAGATAGGTTCTAACCAAGTGCATTCTCATTAATGTGTCACAACTTAAAGTGAAAATTTTAACCCTTAAGGCTGGTGGTTGCCATCCCACGTGCAACTTCAGACAATTACCGCTATGACTTTCTTTTGATAAATAAATGCAATTTTATTGAGAAGGTATGAAATTTATTATGAATTATTGCCTGTTTTCAATGAAAACTACTCCATCCCATCTAAAAGTGAATTTGCGATGTTTTCTTTGCTTTTTTTCAGCTCAATCGACACAGGAATCATTATTTAATTAAATTTGAAAAAAACCATTTTGATCCACTTTGAGGACTTTAACATTTTTTTTCTTTGAAACTCGGTCATTTTGAAGAATTTGGCTAACGGATTTGAAATCAGCGGGCAAAAATCTAGTGCTGCCACGAGAATCTGTACGAGACCTCACGAGACAATACTTTGGAAGGATCATCTCGGTCTCAGTAAACACGGAATTTTTTTGGTTTCGTCTTGTATGGTCTCAAAATACGCAGTATGGACTTCTCGCGTGATGACTCCAAGTCAGTTTATCTCATCTGGGTTTCCAGTTTTTCGCGTTTTTTGTACGTAGAAGAGCGAGACAAAATAAACGGAGACAAAAACCGAGATTTTACATAAACAAGTGGGAAATTGCTTTTAGATTAATGTAGTATAGTTTTTTTGCTAATAAATCGAGATACATACACGGCAGCGTATCGGCCAAGAAAAGTTTTGACCGACTGAGCAAAACATCAGGCCGAGCGCACCGCGTATCTCTATACACGACAGAACTTCCCCCTCCACTACCTCTAAATGATTTACATTCGGTATAATGAAAACGGGACGACAAATCGGGAAAGTGTCGTTAGTTACATTATATAAATCGCCTATGAGCTTTTCAACTGTGTAACTATGGTATTTTTTGGATTAACAGTAAAAAAGATACGCGCATAGCAACGGGTTGATATTCACATTCTCGCGATTCACATTATAAAGTCGGAAAATCAAGTTGTAACGTTGGCAGCGCCGGTCCAACTGAGCCTCATATCCAACGTTGAAATGTTGCCACCAGTGCATTTGAATGTGGGTTGTGATGTTGTTATGGAGAACCACGGAAAATGTTCTTCTTCACGTTAAATCCCCTATTAGAATGAAACGGAAAACCTACTCGGTGTTCTATTTTGTTTTCTCTCGTCGAAAATTCGAATTTCATCCCGCCATATCTATATTCATATGCAGACCTCGGACATAAAGGTAGTTTATGCACTGTTTGTGAGGTTATCGGTTTATGTTTGGAATGTGACAGAAGGGAGATGTGTCGAAAATATTGTGATCAAGTATTAAATGTCCGTGAATGTTTAAATTCGAAAAGAAAATATTTATTTTTCTCCGACTGTAACAGAAAATGTTTTCATTTCGTGGAAAAAAATTCACTAAATTAAGTGACAGTGAAATGCGAACAATTTTGTGATTATTTAGGAAAAATTAATAGGAGACGGTGGGATTAAATGGACACTTTGAACCCTTTCCAAAATGTTGATCTCTTATTGAAGTGTTGATGAAATAGATTTTTTTTTTAATTAAAGTACAGTCAGCCCCTTTGTAATAAGCTTAGACTGAGCTCAATCAATAAATTCCTTGGTTATAAATATTGAAATAAGAAGTCAGAAGAGTCCATCCCACCCAATGTTTCCCTAATATTTTTAAAAACAAAAAAAAACAAAAACAGATGTTTTCAAAAAGAATTCTTTGTGAACATTTTGTTCGACTATTTCTATAAGGAAATCAATTCATCTTTCCACGAAATACAATCCATATAGGAATCATCAGAGCAAAAATTGAATGAGGAACCAAATCAAGTCAAAAAATTATTAATAGATGATTAAAATTTGAAATTCGGTGCAGAGAATAAATCTGGAGTAGAACTGTTTATTTCCCTTCAATTGTTGATTCAAAAAATGTTCTATCTTATGAAAAATGAATCAGTTAAATTGAATTGAAAAGAACAAATTTCACCGGATGTAAAAACAGGCCTTGCTTATTTTGAGAAAAAATAATGAAATCTGCCTAAAAACACAAAAATAAAAGTTTTTGTAAAAAAAACTGGGCCAAGAAAAAGTTTTGTTTGATTCCTACTGGGAAGTCGAAGTTTTTGAAAAATACATAGAAATAAAAAAGGAAGCCAAGTCAGTAATTTTGAATAAATGGTGATAGTGCACAATCAGGTTTCTATAAGAAAAATAGATCTCAATGGAATAAGTATTCTAAAAAAATTCTCCATGAAATAAAAAATCAGTAGGAGCAGGACCAACGTTCTTGGTGCAGAGTTTTTCAATTCACTGTCTGTATCAATCTACTCCTCCATCCTTTGATCCGCGCCAAGGACGTTGGTCCTGCTCCTGCTGATTTTTTATTTCATGGAGTATTTTTTTAGAATACTTATTCCATTGAGATCTATTTTTCTTATAGAAACCTGATTATGCACTAATTTGGCTTCCTGTTTTATTTCTATGTATTTTTCAAAAACTTCGACTTCCCAGTAGGAATCAAACAAAACTTTTTCTTGGTTAGCAATACGCTTCCGAATGGTCATCTTCCAAATTATCTTCTTCTATGTTATATAATTCATCGTTACATATTTTATGAAATTCAATGAAATTTCGTCTTCAATTTTATTGTGTTATATTTTTAATTTAGTTTAATATATGATAAAATTTCAAATATCCAATAATATATATCTATACCATCCATTTATTCGATGAAAGTGAAGTCGAAGTAGGTCGTTTTAATTATAATTAAATCAATTTTAACCTTTGTTTTTTTTATTCGAATAATCAGTAAAAGTAAATTTTCCAAAAGATAAAAATTCCTCAAACTTATGAATACTATGAGAATAATTTCCAAAATTCGTTTATAAATTGAATGGAAAAATGATGCTATCTATATTATGGAATGAATTTGAAACTTCATACTTGAGGAAACCATCAGAAAGTTTACTTCCAGAGCAATTTACGAAAAATTTGAAATTGACAAAAATCATTATAAAAATCAAACCAATGAATATAGGCATCGTAACGAAATTTCAACTTCGACAGAGTGGCTCTGAAACTAATATTTTCAGTTATCATTGAATGACCTTAGAGCATGATATTTAAAGATATTCTCGGAATTGTAATTTTTATAAAATGCAAAATTTTTGAAAATTATTCTGTAAATCAAAACAACGGTTAAAGTTATCGCCTTCATCTTTGAACTCGGTCGAAGGTCTCTTCGGCCGAGACATTGAAAGAATTTTTTAAAGCCATTTTTTAAAGTCGATTTCAAGGGCCAAGGACTGATAAAACCAAAAAATAGGCATTTCTTTCGGGAAATTCAGGACTTTTCCTAAAAAAAATCGATGTAAAATTTTTGTGTAAAATTGAAACTGTAGCCGTCAGATTTATTTGAAAAGGAAATATAAAAAAATTCTATCTGAGATTTTCTTAACCTCAGATGGAATCCACTATTAACCGAGTTGCGAGGCTAAAAATTTATTACAAACCTCTCCTGAATATGTACAACAACGGGGGAAACTTGCAGCCCAATCCAAAATTTGACCCCGAAAACCAGGACAATATTTGGGAGAATCTGCCATATACATACATATGGACAGAGTCTAAAAGTGGCATATTCGGGCTTTTTGGATCATAACAGGTTGATATAACACAAAAAATCCGAAACTTAAATTTGAACGATTGTAATGCTTCCATTAGGAAGCAAAAAACCCGCAGAACTTGAGATCGAGATGAGATAAGCTGTCTCTGAGTCATAATGAGAGGAAACTATACTGTCTTTCAAGATTGAGACAAAACCAAAGATTTCCATATTCATTGACAACGAGACCATCTCGCCAAAGTGCAGTCTCGTGAAATTTCTCATGGCATCACTACAAAAATCTTTCGAGTAGTGGCAGTCTCGTCCCTGTCCCCAAAAACTGGAATTTGGTAGAATTGCATGTATGAAAAAATCCTATAGGATTTTCTATAGCCTATCCTATAGGATTTCATATGAGATTTTCAACAGGATTTCGTATAAAATTTAGGGACATAAGAGTCAATGAGGGTCAAACGTGTCATAAGGGGGTCATATATGGGTCCTAAAGGGTCATATTATTGAAGGGTAATATGGGGGTTATATGGAGGTCATATGGGAATCATATCAAGTTCATATGGGGTCACATAAGAGTTATATGGGGGTCATATGAAGGTCATTTGATCCTCACGAGCCTCCTATGACTCTTTGTATGACCTTATGAACTTGTACATCTCCTTTGTATGACCCTCGTATGTCCCCATGTAAACCTTATGTGACTCTTATATAACCCACATATGACCCTTATATGACTTCCACATGATCCCCATATGACCCCCACATGACCTTCATATGACGCTAGGTTCACATAGTAATTTTCAATTTGATATTCTCTCCGTGTCCCATACCTGAAATCCATTGTATGTGACACTCTATTTCGCCAATCAAATTTTCTGCAGATGTTAGAGTAGGGTCTTCTAATTAAAATTTAATAAATTAGGGCATGAGTTCATGAATATCTGCCACTCCATCGCATTTATAATTTATTACATTCTAGATTTTGGGTATAAAACGAATGAGACAATTTTTGAAAAATGAATACATCACTTGTTTTTAGCCCGTGCTGTAACTTTGTATTCTCCAGAAAATTGACATTTGGCTTAATGACGAAAAATACTATCTATGGATAAAAAAAATGACTCATGTGCGTAGACTTATGAAAGCAAAAGCATGCACATTTACGTAACGTCTTGATAAGCTCGTGACCTTTGTATTTCGCCGCAATTGTATTAAATTGAATTGAACTAGAGTGATATAGATCAGGAGACGATTCAGAAATTCTATGCAGATTATATTGAAAATATTTTGAAAGACAATATCTTGGATTTTTATTTAGATGGCACATGAGCATATGATGCCATATGAGCAAATATCGTTGGCGAATCCGGTGTCAGAGTTTTTGCCATTTTTTTTTTCGTTTCCTTCGAATATACTTATGTATAACAAAGATGTCTCGAACAGCAGAGATCCCAAGGTTTAATTAATGGCACTCCACATGATCACAGGATTTCCGTTCAAAATTCTTCGTTATGATTTAATGCGTTGAAAAATGCCTAAAAAAATTGAAACCATACCGCTTGATGTGAAATTTTTAGCAATTTTCAAACATGATGGTCATTTTTCTTTTACCTCAATATCATATTGAAAATTGAACAATAAAATTTCAAGGATTGATTTAAGTTTATGCTTTATTTTTTCCCCTAATCTGATAATTTTTTCCAAAACCTCAAACATTTGCGATCGGAACCATGTTTCAAAACTGTTGCTCGCATACCGCGGAGCCGAAAAGGAAATGAAAAACAAAAAATGAATAATTGGAAAATAAATTTTTCATGGTTTGATCATGTTTTTACAAATTCGATTGATTAGATAGTTATTTTTTGGTACATGTGGCTTTCTCATTTATTATGAAGGTCATAATATGCGAAGACCATGAAAAATAAATGTCCGGAATATTCATTTTTTGTTTGCCACTTGCTTTTCGGCAGCGTAGCATACGAACAAACAGGTTTAAAATAAGATTTTAATCGGAAATTTTCTGAAGTTCTTGAAAACAAAATCAGATTGCTAGAATAAAAAGGGGGAACAGGTTCACATCAACTTTGGAAATTTTATTTTTCAATGTTCATCATGAGGTTCAGGTGAGGGAAACAATGTTCAGAAAATTTCCGATCAAAACTATGTTTTGAAATTTTTCAAGCAGTTTTGAACCCAATAAATTATTTATCTATTTTTATTACGCTGGAAACCCTTTTCGGGTTTATTCAGCGATCTACGCCCCTACCTAACCGTGCGACTGCGGCCGACTTTATGCACTGCACCACATTTGTCCCCTCGCGAAAAAAAGGAAACTCAGGGAACCACAGAAAACCTGCGTCGGTACAGTCGGTTACTCGATTAGCAACCTCCCGCTCGCCCAGAGCTGAGGTAGACCAAGCCCTCCAAGGAGAAATCGGCCCAGGTGAGCCCTTAATCCCCTGTGCAGAAGTTAAGGGCCCTTCCCAGCCGGAATCCGAAGCCCAGCCACCAATTTCAAGATTTAACCCCTACGAAGAGAAGTTACGGATATCCAAGTATCTTTTACAGTTTGGTATAGACCACACTATAGATTCAACTATTTTCAATCATCAAATTTGTTAATCAAATTGCGTGAGAAAAATTTGAAAAAAATCATGAATATTCTGTGTCATTCAAATTTCATTTTGCACAGAATTATTATTTTTCAAACATTCGTTGTTTATAAATAAATAATTAAAATTGTTTAAACTTTCGGAAACCTTCTTTTTTTAGGCATGAAATCGATTCATGGTAAAATTCTGAATATGAATAAATTTGTTACGATTCCGAACAAATGATTTTTATGGTAGAAAATTGATTGTTCATAAATTATTCATTGAAAAGGCTCATAATTTTCAAAAATTGCAACTTTTTAATTATTTCATCGATCTTCCTCCAAAAGTAAACTTTCAAAGATTTCTTCAGATTTTTATAATGTTTTCTAACAGGTCAATATCAAGATACAAATTCAGACCTGCAAAGTTTAAATAATAAAATCGTTGTACAATGTCCGGAAACCTGGGATCAAATGGGGCTTAAATGAAAGCTGTGAGGCTCGAATACCAAAGTAGAAAAGCATTTCACTGGAGAAAAAATAGCCAAAGTACTTGGATATCCTTAAGGGGTAACGGAACCAACCACAAAAAGACGTTTACCAAAAACAAGTTTTCTTGGATTCTATGCAGTGAGAATTAATGAAACTTTTTCCCCGTATTGAAAGTAGCGGAACGCATCGCTCTCTTCTCATACTTTTCTTATTTATGCAAAAAAAAATTGCAAATTATTTAACGGCAAAGACCAGGGTAAGGCCAACCCCATTTTATTTGTCGGAATCTGCCAAGTCATGGTAGAAAAACCGATTTTTCATTGCTCAAGCCCAAAAAGGGCTCTTTTACCGACGGTAGTTAAGCATGAGAAGTAGGTCTTTTTACCGTTGAGCAGTATAAAAGTGAGAAATGCACTACTTAGGAGTGAAAAAGTGAGAAATGCACTCCTTAGGACTGAAAAACGTGTGGCGCCACCC
>NW_021680520.1:338423-361650 GCF_001412515.2 Diachasma alloeum | reverse complement strand
CCTCGTGCGCCTGTACTCCACCAGCGTTGAATTCAGCACTTCTCCGCCTTAGCACGTAATATACTATTTTGTAGATTTTTCTTAGCCGATGGCTATTTTCATGAGAAGAGAGCGATCGAGTGAGATCCAAGACAGAGATTTTGAGTACAAAAACGTACTTTTGTTGCGTAATTTTCGTAAAAACTTGTTTATGATAATTGGGTGGTATCCAGGAGGTAACATGTCCTTTACAGGGCACCAATTGTAAGAGGGAAGTACTTTTACGAGTCAGAAGATTATGTAGAATATTTCCATACCATTATTATTCATTTATATCCATTTATTTATATTTTATGGGCTTTTGTACTTTTCACGTACAAAATCAACAAAACCACGGGAATCTGCAATACCGATAGGGGGGACCCCTGACATCTACGTGCGACCGGTTCCGTTACCCCTTAAGGTGAAACAGAACCCCTGTGACTATATGAACTTAGGATTGTGCTGTCTTCTGCAATTATTATTTTTTATTTATGAAACGATTTCATTGACTCAATAGTGCAATGATAATCGATAAAGTAGTTTCATAGATAAAAATTAATAATTGTAGGAGCAAACAAAATTCTAAAAGTTCATTGAAACACAGGGGTTCCGTTTCCCCTTAAAGAATCTACCCCGGCTGAGATTCGAACCACGACCGCCTGTATAGTCGGCAAGCCGAACCATGCGATTAAATGAACCCGACCACCGGACGTCGATCCTAATAAATTAGATCGAATGATTTCGAGTCAAAATCTTTGCTTGTCGAGGAGTCTTTGAAATATATTATTCAAAAGAAACAATCAAAATTGACAACAATTTTGCGGCCAGATACTTGCCTACGATGTTTGGTGCAACAGCCCATATCTACTATTGATACGGTAATCACCCTAAGAAAAAGGTCTTCCGAAAAAGACAGCATTGAACATTATCAGTTAATGTGAAAATTTTTGAAGATTGGACTAATATGTTATTTCTTAGTGAATGAAGTTGACGAATGTACGAATGAAAATTGTGAGAACCATAGGAACTGAATATTTTCCTAGCAAATGAGTTGATACATAAGCTGTACTCAATTGTGTAAATAAGGTGGGGCTCATTGGTAAAGTTTAATTTTCTACGATGCCAGCATGGAATTAGAAAAGAAACTATGAATAATGGAATTCAATCGAGGACTATCGAATTGATAACAGATGATCGTCACAACCTGTTATACAGAATTTCAAGAGCTACAAAGAATGCTTTCGATAAAGTGTCTTGAACCAAGAATCTTGGGTCATGATATTCACAAAATAATCTGTTCGTGATTGTTTCACTTATCGTCGTTTCCGCTCCACTGCAAATTTAATTAATGGATAAATTGAGAGCGTAATTGATGATGCACGATCTTATCTGCTACAGCCACCGCAGTTGATTTGTGCCGAGGGCCCATTTCGTACGTTCATTGAGGAGAATGTGGCAATCATCCGGAGCAAATTCTGGCCGACGTTCTGGTGCTACGAGGCGAGAGCACAAACAGTTTTGGCGAGTATCTTACGGAAATTGCTTTTACCGCACATCAAATACCGGAGGTGAATTTATTTTTCATGTATGAACCTCATAGTAATACACACGGAAAATCTCATAATGTTCAGATGCCAAAGGGGCGTGAGAGGTGTGGATAACCACAGCTTTTACACCCCTTTGTAAAACTATGAGTGCAAGTCATCGAAATGGTCTTTTTCGTGAGAAGACCCGGTAAACCGCGATTCTAACCTCGCTTCGCTCGAAACTTTGGACCTTCTGACGAAAAATTGCATTCATCACACGGTCCAAAAGTATTTTCTGACGAATGTGATTATAGACAAAACCACATTCGTCAGAAAATTCTTTGTGGACCTTGTAATGAAAATAACTATTTCATAACGCTGTCCGTTAAACGTCGTTTACGGACATTGTAAATAGTATATTTCCTCATCAGGCCGAAAATTAATATACACACCTCGCCATGGAAAACATATCACCCTCACCCACGTGCTTGCCATCCTCGCCTTCGGCTCGGAAGGCAATCTTGCACGTGGGGGACGGTGATCTGTTTTCCAAGGCTCGGGCATGTAATGTACTATTTACGAATATTTCATATGACGAACCAATTATGTCCGTCACTCGGTCGAAAACAACTTTTCAGACTCGTGTCCCATACGGCAAAATATATATTCTGAAAATTATATATTTTATATGCAGAATTGGCCTTATTTATATATAAAAGTTACATAAGATATAAATTTATATATGTTTCACATATATTTTATATTAATCTTATATATATTCGAAGAATATATTAAATTGGCCTATATTATATATGTATTTTCGTCGAACGTTACGCGTTCGCAAATCGCTGCTTACAGCCGTTATGACAAGAAATATCATTCGACATACGGCATAAAAAAACTTTTCTGGCGAATATGAGTTTGCACGAAACATACTATTTCGGCCTTGTGACGAAATAGTATATTTCGCCTTCGGCTCGTGCTATAAACCTCCCACGAACCAAAAAATACTTTTCCCACGAGTATCGAATGATATTTTTCATCACAATGTGTGGAAAAGGGACGTTTTTAGGTGAAGCGTGCCTAAAAATTACTTTTGCGCACAGCGTGATGAAAATAGCTATTTGTGTACTGCTTCTCATGATTCCTCGTCTGGGAATTGGTGTTACATACTTCCCTAATTCGGAAATTTGAAAATCACTACAAAAAAATCCTGTTCCGAGGCTGTTCCGATAGGATTTTTTTACTCGTGCGGTTGGCCACTCCTCGCCTTCGGTTCGAACGCCAACTTCACACGAGTAAAAAATCCCATCGGTACAACCCGGAAAAATACGCATACCTATATAACAAGTCGGTAAATAACATTTTTGGCGAGTATGAGGTTTAAAACTCGAGCCAAAGACGAGGGTTGTAATCCGTCAAAAACGTCATTTATCACTAGTTATATAAAAAATTGTATTACACCCTTTTCGCCAAAATTCACGTTTTTTGAATTTTTTCTGGCAAATTGTTGATCGGATTGACGTGAAAAAATATACCGTTTTTGCGTTTTATTATTACTTAATGACTTAAGAAATTTCATGATCGTGCAATCATTTTCCTGCGTTTTTTCTAAAACTTTTCGGAAATTCCCAAAACTTTAGAAAAAATGCAGGAAAATGATTGCACTACCATGAAACTTCGTGAGTCAGTCAATAATGATAAAACGCTAAAACGGTATATTATTTCGCGTCAATCCGATCAATAATTCGCCAGAAAAATGAAAAAAACGTGAATTTTGGCCGAAAGGGTGTAGTACATCCTTAACCGTCTAAGGCGAATTTCTATGTCCCCATTCATCAAAGCGGAATTCCGGCATCCCCACTCGAGTATCCTGCTATGCCTTGCGAGATTTTGTGCCTCGAGTATAGGGCAGCACCAGAATTTTTCTCAGAATTTCACTACAAAAATTCTAATATGTTTCTCTGCATGAAAAAATATTTTGAAACAAATTTTGCTTGAATAAAAAAACGACGCAAGTTGAAAATTAGCAAAATATAAATTGTTTCTTTCAAACATACGAAAATTTCAAACATGGATAATCGCTCCGCTTTCTACAACGAAATATTTGCGTCAAGATGTGGATAATTCACGTGAGATGGGACCTTTTCAGGACGAAAATATCTTTCGCAAATCGACGTTTATCAATAAATATTTTATTCCTAAGTCACAAGATTGCGAACGTATCACTATTTTTCTATTTAAGAATTCGTTTCTATATTGATCAGCCGCAATGAAAAACTACTTTCCCTTGTTTTGCAAAATGAACATTTTCGGGAGCAAAGCACATATAGTGGCGACGGGCTGGTCACTTAGGAAATCACTGGAGCATTCGATTGGAAATCAAGGAAGAAATCACCAGATATCAGTGGAAATCAAGTGATTTACATTTCCCGTCGGGAGTTCTAAGGACTTCTGGAAGTCGTCAGAAATCAGTGGTAATCATAAAGAAATCAGGTGATTTCCGAAATAATTAGAAATCATCGATGAATGTGAAACCCAAAATTTTTATTCGAGTTCACTCATACGTTCCCGTCTGACCTTCATGACATTTTTATGTACATGTCATTTGATTCTTACTATCACGTCCATAAGGCCTTTCTAAACTCTTTTGTTTCTTGAAATCGAGAAATCATCAAAATCTACTAGAAATCATGGGAATCACGAGAAATTAAAAGAAATCATCATTTTCAATTCTTATTGAGAAATCACAGAAATCATTCAAGGAATCGCAGGAAATCATCCAATTCTGAAAATCATTGAGCCACCCGATTGAGGAGTAACCAACCCCTTGGGTGTAGAATAACAAATATGTAGTGCTCGAAATAATATTTCTTGCTAACACAGAAGAATTTATCTAATTTGAGTTTTTTTAAACAACTCAATTTACTTTTACGACAAAAACTGTCCATGTCAAGACACTTTTTAAATCATTGAGTGCGAGATTTTTATTCTTGGCTATTTTCAACTTGCAATTTGTTGGGTTCAAACAAAACTTATTTAAGAACATTTTTTTTCCTCTCAGTGAATCGGGTGCGGCTAGCCGACATTATTCCTTATAGTTTTAATGTTCTCCAACTTTATTATGAATTCTATTTTTTTTTTAATTTTTAAAGGAATTTGTTGCGAGCAAGCTCGCAACAGGCCATTGCCCGACGGCCTTCAGCCAGTGAATACATTTTTCATATAATTTCTTTTTCAAACTGCATATATAATATTAATTGAGTACGTTGATATGAGTGTTTTGTTTTGAACAGTAGATAATGATTGATACAGGGTTTGTGAGTGAGGCGGAAATGGTATACATTGTAAGAGATACGGTGATGAAGAGGCGAAGGAAATAGAGGACTTTTGCTACTGGTCTTGACCTTGGAGATGTGCTAGACCTCCCCAGGAGTTCGAGCCATACTCTTCTCTTCTGGCGGCCTGTAGGTCCTCAAACAGGGTTTGTGGGGGATATTTATACCGGGATCTTCTATTGGGGTTGCGCTTGTGGCAAAGGTCAACAATATGGTCCAGTTTATTAAGGGCAAAATTCGTTGTCAGTTTTTTGAGTCTGTCAAGGATAGGTTCTATTCTGGTACGTTCGTAAAGTAGGGTGTTGGAAGGGTTGTGGAGGGGATTGTCTGGGTGGCGGATCTTCGTCATTTTACGAAGGGTGGTTCTTTCGGCAACGCCGACTATCTTTTGGGTTCCAGGTCTAGCAGAGAGGAGTAGAGGGTGGGCATAGTCCAGTATTGGACGACATTGCTTTGTATATTTTAACGACATGTTGGGTGTTGAGACCTTTATGTTTGTATGTGAGTCGACGGAATTTCATACTCCTTGCTATGCACTTTTTTTTAATGATATTGGCGTGGGACTTGAAGTTGAGGTTGTAGTCCACCTCTACCCCGAGGTATCGGGTATGGGCGCAGGGTAGGATCTGTGTTTTGGAGGGTTATACTGGAGTTGGATTTTCGCAGGTTAATGTAGAACTGTAGATATTGGGATTTGGAGGGGTTGAGTTTGAGTCGCCATTTTTCAAACCAGACCTGAATCTCGTCAGCAAGCTTTTGGAGGTTCTCGGTCGCTGCGTCCCACGTTTTGCCATGATCCACTAGCGCCGTGTCATCAGCGAACTGGACAAGGTATTTGTTGGGGTTTGGAACTAAGAAGGGGTTATCGAGGATGTCGTGGCAGAAGATGTTATATAAGAGAGGCGAGAGGGGAGAATCTTGAGGGACCCCTTGTTGGGGGCGAAGTCCTGAGAGTGGCTGTTCTTGACTTTAATGGACAGTCTTCTATTGAAAAGGAACTGTTTGACGATTTTAATCAGGTATATGGGACAGTTTAATTTGTTGAGCTTGAAGAGCAGTCCTTTATGCCAGACACTGTCAAAGGCCTTTTGGACATCTAGGAATAGTGTATTGGTTTTGAGGTTGTTGTGCTTGGCAGTATGTATGTTGGAGGTGAGGATGGTGAAGGGGTGAAGGGTAGATTTTTTTTCTCTGAACCCGAATTGATAAATGGGGATGTCATTTTTGTTGCTGTGTTGAGGTGTTCTTTAATTATTTTTTCAAACATTTTACCTATGGATGGGAGGAGGGTGATGGGCCTGTAACTGTCAATTTGGTGAACATCCTTATTGACTTTAGGAAGGACAATGATGATACCTTTTTTCCATTCGGGGGGGAAATGAGAATTTTGGATGCAGAAATTGAATATTTTACGGGTGTGGAGGTGGATTGAACTTGAGAGGTTTTTCAGAGTAGCACGGCGTATGCTATCATGACCTGGGGCCGTGTTTTTGCCATTCATGAGAGCTCTTTTATATTCGCCAGGTGAGATGGGGGGAATATCGTCGGGGGGAGGTCGAGGGGAGAGTCTGAGGGGTAATTGAAGTCGAAAAACCAGTCGTTTACATTGTCATGGGTAAGTTCGTCAAATGTGTCTGATTCGGTGTATTTGTATGTGTCTTCAAAGTACGTAGCAAAGGCATTTGCCTTGTCAACGTCTGAGGTGAGGGATTGTTTATTGAATGTAATTTCTGGGATAGTCATTTCAGGTCTGTATCTGATGAGTTTCTTAATAATGGACCAATATTCCTTACCCCGCTTGCGCTGTATTTCCCTACCAGCCTTCAGCCATTGATGAGATCTGAACTCCTGGGAGAGTTTGTATATATTTTTGTTGAGAGCATTAATTTCGGCTTTCCTAAACTGGTTGGTTGCCGGCGAGTTGAGATGTTTGATATACTCTGTATTTCCTTCTTTTGGTTTTGATAAGATGGATGATGAACGGAGGCAGTGTGTAGTTGAAGTAGTTGTACTTGGACGTCGGTGTATGTTTTAGAATTGTTTCCGAGAGAAAAGCGTTGAAAGCAGTTATGTTTTCGGCGTTGATATCGGTATGGTCCTGGATGAACTCTGCTATTTCATTGTTGACCTTATCCATATCCGTTTTGGCGAAGTTGTAAGTTGGAGGGTGAAGCTCGATGGGTGGAATGTTCGGGTCTGTTGCAATTGAAAGTTTAATTGCCAGATGATCTGCACCCAGGTTTGGGACCAGTTCCACACTGTGTACTCTGTTGAATATGTTTTTGGTACAGAAGACTAAGTCAGGAGTGGTGTCTTTGTTGAGCGGCATGATGAAGGTCGGGTCTGTGTAGATTCGTGTGAATTTTCCGGTGGAGAGAAAGTCCTGGATTTGACTATTCTTCTGCTTATCTGGGTTGAAGTCTCCTATGATCAGGGCGTATTTGCAACGCGTTGCCATGATAAACAGTGAGTTCTCGAGTTTCGTAGTGTGATGTGAGTATATCGCAAAGATGTGAAGCGGGTCCTCTCTGAATGCTATTGAGAAATGGAGTATTTCATTCAGGGGTTGGGTGATGGCAGGTGCATTTTGTTTTTTTGGATGTAGATGTGGGTTTATTTGAACTAGCGTTCCACCCCTAGTTTTACCGTTGATGGAGTTACCTATTTTACCCATGGAGAACCAATCTCTGTACTTGATGTTGGTGTTCATGTTGATTTTGGCTTCGACGAACAGGCCACAATCGATATTGTTGGACTCGACGTAGTTATTAATGAGCATCTTTTTGTTCCTGTAACTGTTTATGTTGGAGTACAGGAAATTAATGTCCGCCATTTTCAATTAAAATACTTCTGCCTGTGGAGGGTTCGGTGGGAGAGGGATCGTCGGGGGCGTCCAGGTTGAACATCAGGATATATATTTTGTTGCCAGTGAACACTGCAACTGTGTCGATCCTGAATGTGTCGATGAAACGCTTCTTGAGCTTACATAATGAGTTCTTCTCTGTTGGTGTTTTTGGGGTTGTTGATTTTGGAGATATAGGTGTTGATGATAAATTATGAATTCTATTTCCCAATGAAAAAGTCCTAGTTCATCTTGAATAATTGACAGAGTAAAACCATTAAATGTTTTAATACCTCACCGTAAATTTTGTTAGTACCAAAGTTTTAATAGTTTTTCTTCAATTTTCATGTTTGGCGAAAGCATAAAAATTATTTCGAATGAAAACATTCACAAATATCTTGAACTTGCAGAGGTCTGAGAAAACCAAATTTGGAAACTATTTTGAAATAGTTTAAAAGTACCTTAAAAGTTTCTTGTAGAATTCTTTTTTTTTATCGTTATTTTATATTGCTTCGACCCGGTTAGGGTATGTTGCGATGATGATCAAGAGTTTAGACGGTTAGATCTCACCATTCCACCCGGCCGGGTTTTGAACTCGGAACCTTTCGCATGTGAGGCAACGAACTTACCCGCTGCACCAAGCCACCGGCTTGTAGAAAATGTTGTCTGACAAACATTCTTAAACCTCTTCATTCCAAGGATATTCATCAGACAACACTCCATAACTTTAATCATTCTATCAGGAATATATTGACTCCTTTGCAGGGAAATACTGACATTGAAAGACGGAGGAGAGGTTGCACTGGATTGGGCAGATCAGGGTTGCTCTCCCACATCACCGATTGTCATTATCCTGCCTGGATTGACAGGATCGAGCCAGACTGAGTACATAAGGTGTCTTATCACAGCGGCCAAGAACGTCGGAATCAGATGTGTTGTTTCTAATAATCGGGGACTGGGTGGGGTTCCGCTCAAGGTGAGATGGCTATCAAAAATATTTATAAAATTGTGAAAATGCACTCTAAAAATGACTGATACGATAGCTGTTTCGTTTACAAGTAAACGAAAAAACTTTTTTCTCAGTGACCTTCACTTTTCCCAGTCCGGAGATTGGTATTGGCCCTTAATTAAACCTCAAACTCGTCGAAAACCCTAGTGGCAGTCGACGCGAAGTATTCGTTTAGTCGTAAATGAAAAGTAAACGAAAATGCACTTTATGCCACGCTGTGCGATAAGTCAAGATTAAAGCACGCTGCGCTTCGGGCAGCCTGCTCGGAACTCGACTACCGCACGAGGTGGCACATAACAGTATAGAGCACTCGGCGATAAATTCCATTTTCAACAAATGTGAGTACAGACCTCGTCTTCGGCTGGGCCTGTAAACTTCACATCCGTCGAAAACGGAATTTCACCACTTGTATTCTAATATACTTTTTCGGCACGAGCTAAACGTAGCAGCACACGCACGAAAAAAATTAATAGAAAAACCTATCGAATTCGTTAGAAAATTCTATTGAATTTCTATTCAACTTTCTATTAATTTTTGGCTGATTCTATTGACATGTTGAATAGAAAACATTTAATAGAAAAAGTCAACAGAATTCGATTTTTCTATATAACTTATTCTTTTTATATATTTTCTATAGAATTTGCTCGACTCAAATTTTCTAAGTTTCTTTCATTCTATTTTTCTTTTCTTCTCATCAAAAAAATCAAATGAAAAAACTTGAATAATTTGAGCCGACGAAATTCTATAGAAAATATCTCAATAGAATAAGTTATATAGAAAAATTGAATTCTGTTGACTTTTTCTACTGAATATTTTCTATTGAACATTTCAACAGAATCGGTCAAACACTAATAGAACAGTTCAATAGGAATTCAATAGAATTTTCAAACGAATTCGATAGGTTTTTCTATTAAATTTTTTGGTCCGTGCACTGTCAAAATAGTATATTTCGTTACGAGTGCGGAAAAGAGTTTTTTGGCTCGTGGGATGTTTATAGCATGAGCCGAAGGCGATTCAATCACAATGTGTGGAAAAGGGACGTCTTAGGCACGCGAAGGGTGCCTAAAAAGTTACTTTTTCGCACAGCGTGATGAAAAATTATGTTCGTCACTCGTGTGATTGCATTCCTCGGCTTCGTCTCGGTATGCAACCCTCACACTCATCAGAAAAGTTTTTTTTCGGCCTTGTGACGAAAATAGCTATTTTGTCATAACGGCTGTAGACGGCGATTTATCGACGCGTAGCATCCGTAAAGCACTGCCTTACGACCGAAATGACAAAAATTCACTTTTTTAATCGAGAAGTAAGTCTTGATTAGGGTAACTGAGAGTTAGGTTTTCATTCACGCTTGTGGATTTTCCCATCAACCGCGGTCACCCTAATCGAGACTCTCATTACTGGACCTAACCACAAGTTATGCCTGGCCTGAAGATTAGTCATGTTCAGGCAATGGCGATTAATTTCGATATAAAACAACTTCATGCCGTGTATATCTCCTTTCATAGGTAGAAATTTTGCAAGATTTATGTTGTTATTTCGGCGAATAAAGAATACGAAACCCGGCTGAGAACTAGCCCCGGCAACTAGCTGTTGGTGATTAAAGAAATTTTCCTCTACTTTCGTATTCATTGTTTTTTTTTATTCAAAAATATCTTCGAGTAGGAAAATTGTCTCGTAGGCGTCCCTTTGAAAATGATTTAATATTTTAATTATCTCATTCCCTCACTTAACTAGCTAATTTAACTATTTTAATTTTTTTATTTAAAAAAATCACAGACTCCAAGGCTGTACTGTGCTGCTAATTATGATGATTTCACCGAAGTTGTGGACCATATCAAGAAAACCAATCCAGGTATTCCTCTCGGAGCCACTGGAGTATCAATGGGCGGGTAATAAACTAATATTTACTCTGGCATGATTCATGAGTATTTCATTACGATAAAATGTTATCTGAGTAAGAAAAACCATTGATATATCTTCACAAACACATCTTCAGTCACTCAATTTTTTATATTAATCGCAATTAGGGATGGACGAGATTCTTCCAGACATGGGAAATGTCAATATGCTTGCAGAAGACTCGTGTAGAAAATCAAACTCCATGAGTTATTTGTAAACGATTTTGGTTTTTTTATACAATGGAATTACTAAAGAATTTTCTCGGTATAAATTCTTAGTTTTTTCCACTACAAGATGAACGCACTTATGTTTGAACTCGCCTAGTGATCGAACTCATTGACAAATTTATCGTTGACCAAATGTTTAATGTAGTAGAATGGAACTTTTGTCCTTTTCCAAAACCAATTTCATGTTCATAATTCAATGTGATCTTGGGACACTTTCCCATATATAAGTTTTACTGAATCTTGTTCACTCTTGTTCGTTTCAGTAGCGAAGTGGTAAAAGAAGATAAGTCAATTTTGACTATTGACCAATTTTCAATAAACATCTCAGAATCTAAGAGAGATAGCAAAATTTTTGTTATAACCTTTTTGTGGAGCCAATTGAGTGCTACAACAAATGTATGTTTAAAACACAGCAATAGTTTCTCCAATTCAACGAACAGTGTACCCTTATAAAATTTCTAGACGCGTGGTTTACACCACAAATAAAGTACATCACTAGTGGGTTTTTAGTAAATCGCGTGTTGTTAATTTTCACACCTTTTCCAAATCACTTTTCCCCAACCCGCCTAAATTTTTAGCATCAATCTCAAACATGTAATTACGAAAATTTCGCTATACCCCTTAGATTCGGAAATATTCCTCAAAAACTCAACTGGGAGATAAGTCGACTTATCTCCGTTTACCACTTCACTACTGGTTTTGAACTAGAAAAACCACTGAGACGATTGTGTTCACAATTTCATCGATTCTTAGTTACATTTAGGGATCCAGAAAAATGATATGACATCCCGTCATGTGACAGGTCAGTGCCCGTCATGAGACAGACTGGAATATGACAATTTCTTGTCATATAACATTATGACCAATTTAGTATCTGACCGTCACTTTCCATCTAACTAGTAGTCATATGAATTGAAATTCAGAAATAGCCCCGTGATTGCATGATACATACAGGGGTCCCATCTGAAAAGATACGGCTAAATATCTCTCAAGGGGGGCGGGTAACAAAAAAATGTTCGATACAAAAATTGTAGGGTTTCGAGGGGGACATCCGATATTGTCATTATTTTGAGCTTTCAAGCTCACGCTTGCAACCTGCAAGCACAAAGTGCTTTTTTTTCAAATGGCAACCGCATTTTTTACCCCAATGAAACTTGTTCATCTTGATAAGTTGTTTTCAGAAACCTCGTCATTCATTTAATTTCATTTCATTTTACTCGAGAAATGCCATAAAAAGAGTTTCCAGGTAATTTTATCCGTTGACAGCATCATTGAAGAAATATAGGCCTATCATTTGCCTATCAACCACACCGCACCACACGTTTACTTTCTAACGCTGTTGATGATCAATGTGTTGCGTCCAGTGAGGATTTTCCCTTGACCAATAATGACAATTGTGTCGATTTAACGATCCAGTACTCTGGAACGTTGCCTCGCTGCTGAATAGAACGTACTGTAAAAAAGGTGGATCTTCATTCAGTCTCTGCAAGGCCCAGTTACAAAAATCAACACGGTTTTGCCTGTCTTGCGCAGACAATGCAGTCAAAGTTATGTGATACGGGTGGTAGCGGCCAGATCGCAAAATTCTTTGTGCTGTGCTCCGTGGTACTCCTAAATCCCGTTCAATTTCTCTTAAACTGACGTGAGGATTCATGTGAATCAAAGCTAATATTGCAACAGCTCAGAGATCATCAGGATTAATACCTTGTTGTACTTGTTGTCGTCCTCGAAGGATTTTCCCTCTTCTACAACTCCTTTCGATCCTCCGGATAACTAAATCTGTAGGATAATGTAGTCGATTGCAGTACCGTTCTCGATCTGTTCGAGCAGCGGCTCGATACACTCCCCTACACTCTCCCAAAATAAGTAAAATATCGACAATTTCATTGGCTGAATACATCGTGATGTGGTCAATAAAATAACAAGTGATACTAACTTGATTCGGGTTGAATTGGCACCGATTAGAATAAAAGAATCCTCGGAGGAGTGGGGAAATGTTTTGTTTATTGTTTACATTTGATAATTCCGGTGTGTAAACAGATCAATGGAACAATTACACCAAGATGCGCTAAGGATGTTTGAATCTTGAATTCGACCACAGAACTTGTTTTTGTGGCATTTTTCGAGTAAAATGAGATGAAATTAAATGAATGATGAGGTTTCTGAAAAACTCATCAAGATGAACAAGTTTTGATTGAGGTAAAAAATGCAGTTGCCATTTGAAAAAAAAAGCACTTTGTGCTTGCAGCTTGCAAGCGTGAGCTTGAAAGCTCAAAATAATGACAACACCGGATGTTCCCCTCGAAAGCCTACAATTTTTGTATCAAACATTTTTTTGTTACCCACCCCTTTCAGAGATATTTAGCCGCATCTTTTCAGATGGGACACCCTGTATATGCATACGAGAATGTATTCACATCGAAATAAGTAATTGAAAATACTAATCATTACTAAATTGACAAAAAAATCACCGAAAAATTCATGACTGTCATGACTGTTTACATCTAGCTAGTTGGTTCAGGGTGGCAGGGGAAAGTATGACCGAAATTATTTCTCAATTCTTCTTCAGACATATTCTCTGTCATATATAGCCTCTTCTATGGGGCATAACTTCATCGGGGAAGCCCCGGCTCTTCTCTTTACTTCGATCTTGATATGCTTCTTCGTGAAATAAAAGTACCATGAAAATCACGTAAAAGAGGATACTCGTTTAAGGGGATACTCGTCGGTGAAATTTAAGTCTTCACTAGACCTTTGGACCCATTGAACAGTTTATGACATATGACTGAATATGGGAATGACTAGGGATAATAGTGGACCCGATCGATTTTGCCCCGTATAACCACGAAAAACTTTTTTTCTGTTTTTACCTTCAAAATGTTCCTTGCGTCGTAGTTAGAAAAACTTTTCCATTACCGTATAACTTTCGGTTTCTTACGGATTTTCATTTTTCCAGCAGTATATCAATTCCTAATGCTTCTTCCAGGTTTCGAAAAAGAGGTGTTCCCTCACGGCCACCCAATCCTTCTAGTGACCATGCTCAGCGCTGCTTAGCTTCCCAAAGCTAAGCCGGCCCACTACGTAGTTTTCATACGATTTTAGCTTTTTTTTTAATACTCGCTACGCTCCAAAGAATAAAGTTAAGCATCCGTTTTACTTTATTCGCAATAGATCATGAATAAATGAATTTTGAATTTCATAAATTTTTCGTGCCTCTAGAGTAGAGTAAAATTTATGAAATTCAAAATTCATTTATTCATTTATTCATTCAGCCGTATGGCTTCTGATGTCAAACTGCTTAAAATAGTTCGATGATTGAAAACTAGATTTTTTTTCCAAGTATTACATTAAAGAAGCGAATTTATATAGCGTTCCACATTTTTGTAACGTCATAGGAAATGATTGGATGGGATTTGGATGAGGTAGGACGGGAACCGGGATTATTCTCAATATGAATAACCAGAAAATTTTTACTAAAAAAATTATAGTCCAAACCGGAGTTTGAGTTCGGGACCTTCGAATTATGCATCGAGTGCTTTTTTCACCTACCTACAATTATTTCACTGGTTGGAATCCCATTTTTTGTTCCAGATTAATTCTAGGGAATTATCTGGCTCAACACGGTGCAGCTGCAAGGAAAAAAGTGAAGGCAGCATTTATCGTTTCCGTACCATGGAATATAGTAGAAGCAGTTAAGAGCTTCGAGAAACCATATCTCAATTTAATGTTGAATAGATATCTTGCTGAAAATCTGTGCCGAAATATCAGACGAATGGAGTCTTCCAGCAATGTAATGTTCTCAGATATCAACGTCGAGACAGTGTTGAAGGTAAAAATGAAAAGAAAAGTCGGAAATTGAAAGTATTGAAAGTTTTTTTTGGTTTTTCAGAGTAGAACTATTAAAGAATTTGATTCACATTTCACTGCAAAACACTTTGGTTACAAGGATGTAGACGATTATTACGAGAATGCATCACTCCATAAGAAATTACACCTCATTGAAGTTCCCGTTTTGTGTCTGAGTGCCGCAGATGACCCGATGCAACCACTTGAAGGTGAATATGAGATATTCCGCGACAACTCAAGTTAGTTTTCTTTTACTGCGACTACACGTATGAAAAAATCGTATAGAAATTTTCTACACGGATTGCGTATAGAAATTCTATAGGATTTCCGTATATAATATTCGGAAATTTTTATACGAATTATTTCTATACATAAATTTTTGTTTTCGTACGAAAGATGTCTAAACGCTCCAGAGAAAAACGTAGAGAAATGTCGCAACTCCATACGAAATGTTTCTATACATGTGGCAGTGGGTCGTATAGGATCAAACCTATAGAAATCGTATAGAAATAATTTGCATAAAAAATGTCCGTATAGAAATATCCGCATATTATATACGAAAATCCTATCGAAATTCTATACGATTTTTTCATACGTGTATACCCACTACAGAAACTACATATTCGCTTCCAAGTTCTTCATTCTGGGTGTATTACCTCTCCGGGAAAATGATGAAAAATTGCGATAAATATGTGACGTTTGAGGGTTCGTACGGGTTACTCAGACAACCCAAAACACTTATGATGAACCCTTGGATCGCTAAGTTGACCCTTCTGCTTTGGCTACTCTAGCGGCTACAGCCTATTAGAAAAAAATGAAATTTCATGGACAGTTGACTATCAATTTTGAGGACAGTGACATTGAATGTGATTTAGGGGAAAAAGTCATGAAATTTCAAGTTTCACTGAAAATTTAGTAAAATTCCAGAATTTTGGGTAGCATAAAGAAGAGAATTCCTTAATTTATTCAAATTTCTAATACAATATGAATATTCAGTGTCAAATTGCATTGAATTTCATGATTTTTCCCCCTAAATCGCATTCAGTATCACTGTCCTGAAAATTCACGAATATATTTACCAGAATTTTCTGGTTTTCTATGCATTTTCAGGGAGACTGGAACGGAAATTTACAGTTCTGTTTGATGTTTCCACGAAATTCTGAATTTTCAATGACAAGATTTCCTGAAATTTCAGTGGAACTTGAACACGATAAAAATTTTCAGAATTTGGCACGGAAAATTCAGACGAAAATTTTTAACAGTGTACACTAAGAAAAAAAAATATTTTTTCCAAATATTCATTTATTTGAGAGAAGCATTCATTTTTTCAAAATCGTATTTCTCCAATCGAGTCATTCGCAGGCGAGCCTAATTATGTTTCAATTATGACAATCATGTTGCTCTAGAAGATGATATTGCACTTGACCTTGGATTAACTCCTCCAATGATTATTCATTTTTCCCAAATTTTTTATTTTCTACAAGGAAGAATTTCAATTAATTTTTTAATGTTGACAATTATTGAGAGAATCAGTCAAGATCATAACTAATATAATCATCTTCTAGAGCAATATAATTGTTATAATTGAAACCTAATAAGGATTGCCTGGGAATGCACCGGCTGGAGAAATACGGTATTGAAAAAATAAGTACTCTCACGTAAATGAATATTCGGCAAAAATATATTTTTTTCTCAGTGGAAGGGGATAATTTTGATGGAAAAAGCTGCATAAATAATCACTCTCGTTTGATTGATAAAACGATAATTTGCTTCGAATAAAATTCTTTAACGTCTAGACATGAGATATAAAAATGGGTCCAGTATCTGTTTGAATCAAATAACAACAGAGACAAATAAGAAGTGCTTTCATGAAATTCTCATTTTTTATAGGTTAATGTCGCAGAAACAACGTACTACAAATTTTACAAAAAATTCACCGTATTCGGATTTTATCAATCTGTCACGGATAAATTTTTTAAAAACATTTTTCTCATAAGATGGAAAAACGAGTTCGGCGGGACCCATAACGCCCGTTTGACCTATGCCTCGCGTGTTAGAAGCCCGCATTTTATTATTTATTATCTCCCAAAGTGTGTAGTCCAGCTAGATTTTTTTTCAATAGCTGGGGACTATTTTAAAGATCCATGAAAAACATGGGGACAAAAAAAATCGTGTTTTCTAGGGAACCTTATAAACCTTAAACATTCTCACGGTTTTTAGAAACGAAGACAGTCATGCTGCTGTCATTGATAGTCTCCGATATAGTCAAACAGTTTCTAGACGAAAACACCCTGGTGTCTGGCAGAAAAAAAATCAGTCAAAAATCTCCAATAAAAAAATTTTCATTGAAATAGAGTTTTGTTGTTTTGAGGTTGTAAATATAACGATTGAATTCAAATGTGGGAATGTGAGTACATGAATTGGTGTCTCAAGTATAAGAAGCTTTCTGGAAATGTTCGTATCTTGAAAAATAAGGATTGAAACGTTCATATCCCAAAAACTAATTGAGAGAGAATTTTTTCTCCATTTTCCCGTATTCTTGAGGAAAATCAGTGTAGAAAACATATGTCAAATAGCGGCGCCACAGGAATCGTAATCGTCCCAGTCGTTATTCTAATGTTAATAAGCTAAAAGATATAGATCATAAGAAATTAATTTTATTTCCAGGAATACCGGTGAAAGGAGCTAGTAAATCTAAAAATGTTGCTCTTCTGGTGACAGTACGAGGTGGCCACATTGGATGGCTCGAGGGATTCTGGCCACTTGGCGAAGAAAGTTACATAGGAAAACTTTTTTCCCAATACTTCGACAGTGTTTTTAAAAAAATGGACGAGAATATTTTTTTATGATCTCTCCCCTTTTGAAAAATATTCTACGAGAACTTCATCCGACTTCACTCAGGATTTAACATTATTAGACAATGCCTAGCTCGTAAAGCTGAATGAAAATTGATATCAACGAGAAAATTAAATCTGACAATTTAGAGGTTTTAATTTTTATTACAATCATTCTAATTCAATTCGCCACAGGTACTAATGACAATTTTTTGAGACGGTGTCCCAGCTTTGCTACCGAACTTCTCTATTTTTTTCACAACGTCCAGTCCACTGAGAACGTGTCCAAAGACCACATGTTTATTGTCTAACCAGTCAGTTCTCGCTGTGCACAAGAAAAATTGTGAGCCATTGGTGTTTGGTCCAGAATTGGCCATAGAGAGGATCCCAGGCCCTGTGTGTTTCAATTCAAAATTCTCGTCTTCGAATTTATGTCCATAGATTGATTTACCTCCAGTGCCATTATGATTCGTGAAATCTCCACCTTGACACATCTGATTTTATTGTTAAGGATTCCGGTCTGTTGAAATTACTCTTGAAACCTTGTTAAATATTTAAAACTTCTAGAAGAAATTGATTGAGAGAATTGTTCCATTTCAGATTTTTTTTACTTTTACTTTATCTGAAGAATTGGCAAAGCTAAAGGGAAACATCAAAAGATTTTTTATATATTCCAAGGCATTTGGAATTAAGAATTCTCTTCATACCTTCCGTAGCTTGTACATTCAACAGGATGTAAAAGAATTAACTATGTAATTAATGATAAATAAAATTGGGATTCCTAGTTTTATTTGAAATGAAAAAAAAACTGACGATAGTAATTCAATAGGGGATACGAAAATTATGCTAGAAAATTTTGTTAAATTAATTATGTAATGTCAATGCGTAAAATGAACAAATTCTTCTAGAAAAATGAACTTTAATAACGCCCATACCACCAAATTAGTTCCATCAGACTGAACTTCTTTAATTAATTTTAGTCATTAGAGAGAGATATTCACACAAGCGGCTAACAAGGGACCAGATATGAGAAAGTTTTTCTTTCGTTTTCTTTAAGGGCATTTCATCTAAATGAACGAAGATGTATTTTATCAACAAACCTAGATTATTTATCCGGCATTCAATGCCATTCAAGTAATTTTGTGTAAGTGTTCTTTTTATGGAAATATCTGTTTTGCTAGGTCTGGTCATGGAGGTAAAAAATGGGCTGTGCAAATGAATGAAAAATTAAATAGATTGGTCGTTTCAGTTCAAAGGGAGACTACCATGAATTTTGGACATTATATATTGTTGGACTGCGGATCTTCATATGTTTCCTCTATTTTCCATGAGTACTCACTAGTGTACTCAATTTTCAAGATGAACTACATTTTTTGGAAAAACAACAATTACCAGACTTTTCTTCGATATTTGACTCCCAAACAAAATAATGTCTTTTTTGTATGGAAAAATCGACTGAACATGCGAAACAATGCGATTGATTTGTTACAGGTTATTAAAGTAGTATAAATGTAACTCAAATTTTAAAGATTAAAATGTGGAAAAAATCTTGAAAAAAATTGGAAAAAAAATTCTATGCCCACAATCCAAATTATGGTCAGTGTCAATCTTTTGCAAAAAATTATTTTTCTATCTGAGTGCCTCGAAACGGCCGACTATATGATCGTGAAGAGATCAATATTTTCGAACGTACAAAATTGCCACTGAAAAGCAATCCACTGCAGTAGAAAAGCATTTCACTGGAGAAAAAAATAGCCAAAGTACTTGGATATCCTTAATAATCCGTAATGTTTCAAACTCATGGTAATCTCCCCTTAATAAAAAAATGATAATTTAACAAGGATACAAAGTCTGGAATGACTCGATGAAACGTACTCCCCTGATATCCATATCCCTTCTCGTGAGTACATAAACACCGAAAATTCTCAGCAGTTCGGGGGACAATGTCCGCTCTCAGCATCATGATAATCCTCCCTAGCTCATGTTTACCGACGGTTATATCGAAATAAACCTGGGGATTACGTTTTTCTTTTATCGTCGCTGGAATCTCGGATTTTCCCGTTTCATCTTTGCTGAGGGTTTCACCGGCGTGCTCCTGCAGCCACATGTCATCTGCCCACACTGGCTTCGATGAGCCCTCCTTTATCCTCTGTGGCTTGGCTATGTTTACTCGTATTGTTCTTCCAAATAATTCGGAATCATTCTGAAAGATGAAAAAAAAAGATCATAAAACCCCTTGGCTACACAAGATCTATGAGGAGATCAGAATATTTCACTCATCTTCGAAAAAGATTGCTTTAGGAATTTTGTTCCTTATCCATATGTCTTAAGAATAAGCTATATGAATGGAAACATTAAGGATTTTTCTTTTACTAGCGCCACTCTCGCTGCTGGCAATGATGTCTTGTTGATGTCCTTTTTCCTGTCCATTAATTATGTACAATCATTCTTTTTTCTGTCAGATTTGATATTCCTTTTTTCAATTAATTGTTTATAATCATTCTTAAAATTGTTGCAAAAAAAAACGACCGACGAGAATCATAGATCCCAATTTATCAGCTGTTAAATGTTCATATTACAATAAATGATTTGCTTATATATTCTCATTCCTATGCTCACTGAATAAGCATTTAATCATAATTACAATTCAATTTCTTCTAGAATCACTTTAGAGTATGATTTTCTGGAATTCAATGTTGATACTTTGGTAAAAGTGCGTGCACTGTTATCAATTTTTTGTTAGTTCACATGATAATTCAATTAATCTGTTGTTCATCTCATCAATATAATTCCGTGCTTAAAATATTGTCATTTCGTATTTTCAGCACCTAATTACACGTATGAAAAAATTCAATAGAAAATCTAGCGAAGTCGCTAGAAAATTCTATTGGAATTCTGTAGGAATGCTACGGGGTTTCTATAGAATTTGTATTGGAATTCTATTGAAAAATTCTATTTGTCTTTTGCGCTGATTTTATTGGATATTCGATAAGAAAAAGTCAATAGATTTCGAATTTCTGTTTAAATTTTTCTCTTGAGATTTTTTCTGTAAGAATGCTTGAGCATCAATTTTTTAAGTTTTTTCCACTCGAATTCTGTAATGCAAAACAAAACAAAATCCAGCGAAAAAAAATTGTACCCAATTATTCTAATTAAAACAATCTCAAGAGAAAAATTTGAATTCTCAAGAAAAAAAAATCAAGATCTCAAGAGAAAAACATAAATTCAAAATATATTGACGTTCCTATCAAATATGCATTCACATCAGCGCAAAAAACAAGTCGAATTTTTCAATAGAATTCCAATAGAAATCCTGCAGAAACCCCATAGAATTCCTACAGAATTCCAATAGAATTTTCTAGCGAACTTGCTACGTTTTCTATTGAATTTTGTCATACGTGTTTGTACTCAATCAAATTTAAGTTTCCAATTTTTTGTGTTAGGGTAACTAATTATGGTCTAAAAAGTCCGAATATGTGATTTTTGTCCGTATGTATGTATGCGTGTATATATGTGGTCTTTTTTCTTCATTTTTTCCGAAATTTTCTTAAAAAGGATCAGTAAAATTTAATTACTTTTCATCATCAATTAAAATTCAATTTTTCATACACATTCAAAAAAATTGATATTTTTACAAAAATCAATTTTTCAACGATCACTCAAAATTTTTTTTACCAAAATCGAACTAGTCATGGCACAAAAAGTTGATAACAGTACCATCATGATTCCATCAGAATATGATGGGGGTCGCACAATTTGTTGTTGAGCTACAGCACATCGTTTATGCGATTTGAAAGAGAAAATCGAGTTTTTCATCATTACTGAAACAAGCATCAGTGACAGCAATTGAATCAAGGCTTGAAAAATATATTTCAATGCCTTCTTAATCAGATTGAAAAATGGTGAGAACAGCATCATTGCTTATCAAATTACACAATACCGTCATGAGCTTTTTGTATCAAAATCTCTATCTGTTTTAAACTCAGGTACCAGTGTATTATGTTGAATACTTTTCGTCATTGAGGCCCGATAAATGGCAATTACGGGTCTATTTTCGGGCCGATAGATGGCGATTATCTGTACTGTCCCGTTACATGAGGACTTAGTCCCGGTAAATTCACTTACCAGGCCTAGTCCCGATAAAGCCGCTGCGTGAAGTGAGCCGATTTGGTTATCGCTCATGAACTGAGTTGGGCAAGTAAAATACTACGGGTATTTTACCAAGTTTTCTACATGTAAAAAAACAAGTAATTTACCAAGGAGGTTTTAGATCTTTTTGACCACGTGTGTGCGTGATTGAGAACAACACAGGTGTTCTGGCTTGTGAGAAACGCCATTGACAGGGTTGCAAGGATCATGCCTCACAAGGGTCAGACATCGCAATGGTCATACCTCGCGAGGATCAAACATCGCAAGGGTTATAACTCGCAAGAGTCAAACATTGCAACGGTTAAACAACAGAGGTAGGCAGAGGACAATCTCATAAGTCAAATGACAACAAGCAACAACTGGAAAAACACCCAGGCAGTCAAAATCCGCTCTACTGACGTTCTACCGTCGACAGGGACCGATGGGTTGCTGTCGTGCCACCGTCGACAGCAACAGCATCGAAAGGTCGGCAGTACATCGTCAGTAGTAAGAGGATTAATTATAAGGGTCGGGAGTTTATGGGGCGCAGTAAAACCTGTGAAGGATAGTACCTCTATTCTACATGCAAAAGGCGTATGCGGGGGTCCAGGTAGAACCCTTTGCCAATGATACACTTTTTTATTTTTCCTCATAATCACCCCATCAACAGTGTTGGCTGACTGGGCAGTAAAGACAATCACAACGGCCCAACGATTATGAGGGTCAAGCAAACGGAAAGGGAGGAAAATCTTCAAGGGTCTAACGGGAGACATGATCCTCGTGATGTATAACCCTTGCGACCTCTGAACCTTGCAACGTTGGGCCTTTGTGGGGTATGACTATTGCGACATTTGACTCTTACGAAGCAGGATCCTTGCGAGATATAG
This sequence comes from Diachasma alloeum, assembly GCF_001412515.2. Classification (NCBI taxonomy): domain Eukaryota; kingdom Metazoa; phylum Arthropoda; class Insecta; order Hymenoptera; family Braconidae; genus Diachasma; species Diachasma alloeum. The sequence goes on along the minus strand of NW_021680520.1, from coordinate 339,093 downwards.
CCTGTGCCATATTTGATCCTCGCGAAGCATGATCATTGGGAGATATGGCCCTCATGACGTTTGACGCTTGTTGGGTATGACCTTCATAACGTTTGATCCTTGCAAGGTATGGCCCTCGTGACGTTTGACCGTCGCTTCTACTATGTACCGTAGAAAACTCCGATTTTCAGTGAACGACCCAACCCTGCTCATGAGGCTGCATGTATCCAAGGAGCACGATTTCGATATCGAAATTGTGCTCCTTGGGTACAGTGCAGTAAGACGTACAGCACCACTGCCGGTCTAGACAGTAATATACCCTACCACTATCGCAATAGTAGATTATGTCATTAGGCGATAAAAGTATTATCTGGCGAATGGGGCTTTATAATCCGAGCCGAAGGCGAGGATTATAATCACATTCATCAGATAATACTTTTATGTCATGGGGCCCGAAAACCGCGACATGAACTATCTTGTTGATATCAGTCGTTCTGCGTTGGAAAATTTTGTTTAACAGAAATTGAGTGTTAATTCGACGGAAATGCAAGATTATGTGCCAGACAGTGATGAGAGTGATACGGATATATTTTTTTCAGCTGTTTGATTTTTTTCATGGATTACTTCAATTCATTTTTTTTCTCATCTCTTAATTTTTTTCTATTGTTTTTGTTTATTTTTTCAGGGGGGG
>NW_021680520.1:332067-338395 GCF_001412515.2 Diachasma alloeum | reverse complement strand
CCCCCCCCCCCGGCGCGGCTGCGCCCCCTGGACCCCGCTCTTACATCCCCGCCCGACCCCCTTTTCGGGCCTTCATGACAAAAAATAGTATATGTCATTTGGCCGATAGCGGAGGTTTGGCAAAAAAAAATTGCAAATTATTTAACAGCAAGGACCAGGGCAAGGCCGATGCCATTTTATTTGTAGGAATCTGTCAAGTCATGGTAGAAAAACCGATTTTTTGTAGATTTTTCGTAGCCGATGGCTATTTTCATGAGAAAAGAGCGATCGAGTGAGGTCCAAGATAGAGATTTTGAGTACAAAAACGTACTTTTAGTGCATAATTTTCGTAAAAACTTGTTTATGATGATTGGGTGGTATCCAGGAGGTAACATGTCCTTTACAGGGCACCAATTGTAAGAGGGAAGTACTTTTACGAGTCAGAAGATGATGTATGAATGTTTCCATACCATTATTATTTATTTATATCCATTTATTTATATTTCATGGGCTTTTGTACTTTTCACGTACAAAATCCAAAAAACTACGGGAACCTGCAATACCGATAGGGGGGACCCCTAACCTCTACGTGCGACGGGTTCCGTTACCACTTAAGGACCATCGAGCGAGGAGGAAATGAAGGAGGTGAGTCGGAGGGGTTTCTATTGTTTTCCTGCAGAAAACCGATTGCTGAACAAAAAAATTTTTCCCATTCGGATTGAAAATTCAGGCAATATTAGGGAGCTAATCAAATTTATTTGTATCTGTTCCACGCATTGAATGGTTTTCAGATTGTTTTTTTTTTTAATAAATGAAAAAATATTAATCCATGCGAAAAAGTGGCAACCTCGTCGGTAGTTATTTTTTCACCAGCAGCTGGTATCACTGGCTCGAGGGAGCTCCAATCACAGCGCTTCATCGCTCTCTTNGCGCATGCGCGCGTCGGTGGTGGGGGAAGTAGGGGTTAGATGGAAAGATCACTCTCATATTGTCGCCAGTATAGGCAATCATGCGCGCTGTGCCGCGCGACCATCTTCAAGTGAGCGCCGTAACGCACAATAACATCCTCGTAGTCATGGAAATCATTAATTGATCCATCAACCAATCGCACGGCGAATAAAAAGTTAACAATCAAAACAATCATTCATTGTCAATCAACTTTATGAAAAAGGACAATGCTCCTAAGCAACAATATTTTTCACTCAAAAAATCATTGATCACATGTTCTAAATGGGGCTAAAGTTTCATGACTTTGGCTGCATTTTTTCCTTGGGTTTTGCAGTTTTTTTTGTGATTTCCATAAGATCACGGGTTAAATGACCACTTTTTCAAAAATTCATAATAAATTAACCATGCTCCCCAGAAGTCTAAAACTTTGCACACGCCTTTTGCATCATTTAAAGAATACGTAAAAAAAAAGAAAAAAATGGCTGCTGTTTTTCCGACCCTCCGGACTCGCCCGATTATCCTTAAGATATTATATTCGTATTGATTCATGGTCTCGACTAACTTCTGACAGAACCTGGGTTAAACTCTGGCGAAATCCTGAATAAATCCTGATTAAATCCCGGCTACACACTGATTAAACCTCGATTGAACCTTGATTAACTCCGGATTGAAACGAATTTGAGTTTTGAAAGGGTCTGAATAGAGAATTATTTGACAGAATGAAATAATACGAAAAATTTTGACATTTCAGTCGATGATAGTATTATGACATGAAGAAGAATAGAATAGTAAAATAAGAATTCGAAAAAAGAGAACCCATTCGGAAGCAAACTGCTAATTTATTAGGAACAATCACTATAGTTGATCTAAAAAATACAATTGTCTAGTTGCTTACCATGTTATCGATTGCAGCCAATGCATCTTCAGCCAACTCAAACTCGATGAATGCAAACCCTCTGTGCTTCTCTGACTCATAATCAAGAGGAATTTGAACGTCGACTATTTCACCAAATGGAATGAATGCGGCATGGAGAATTTTCTCATCGACTTCCTCTGCAAGTCCACCTGTTAGTAAATCAATGATTTAATATACACAATTCAAGAAGAACGCAAAACCTATAGAACTCGGGTCTGGATTAATGAATTTTACGTTTCTTGAATTCCACATGCACTAAGAGAAAAACAGCAGAGTTCTAATACAAGTCTTACTCGTGTCAAAAAAAATTATTTGTTAACAATTATGAAAAGAGGATTTTTTGGGCCAAACATGCGAAGCCGTGCGCCGAGATTGAAAATTTTGATTGCGAAAATAGATTTAGTCTTTTAAAAAAAAATTTATTCCCTGTACAAACAACAAATGTAATTTCTAGCACTACTTCTTCGTTATTCGATGAATCGATACGTATTTTGCTTCCGGCAAACACTCGTTTTATATGAAACGAGGGATAATAGTGGTTTGTCGTTTCGGCTATTCAATAATCTTTATAATAATAATTACTATGACATCAATCTTGTAATTTACGAACAAAATATTTCTTGATAAACTTCCCTCTATAATAGATATTTTTATCCTGAAAAGGCAGCGTCTTGCATGAATGATCGGCCGCTTGAGCCAAATATTTCGTTGTTGTTGAAAGCAGAGCAATTATTCACGCTTGAACCTTTCAAATTCGAATGAAAGAATTTTTTTGTAATTTTCAACTAACGGCTTTCGCCCAAACAAGACTTGTTTGAGAACTTGTTGGTTTTTTTCTCGGTGTGCTCAAACTATAGCTGTCGAATTGGATTGGTACATTACGACTGCGTAGTAATCAGAACGTATATCGTAAAATTAGAAGAATTATTTTTTATTTATTTATTTCGTTCTTTATTGTACCTTCTAACGTTACATATTTGACACAAGGGTTTATGGCTTGAATGTTTCTAATTATCATATAGTAAAGAAAAAATAAGAAACCAAAGAAGGAGGAATCATAAAAATAATGATAAATATACAAGTAATGACGATAATCATCATAATTGGCGGGAATGTACTGCAAATTAGAAACTGTTTGCCCAAACTTTTATAGCTTTTACTAAAAAGAGAAAAAGTTTTTCATTTGTTTCGATGGAATTTGTTCCGAGTGCTGTATGTAAATTGAATTCGAATCCATGATACTGTTCCTAAAACCATTAAATAATGGACACACATAAAATTGTGGAGCAAGTGTAAAATTAGAAGGTGAATATTACAATTGCGATAGCATGAACAGGCCCCAATTGCTGGACGGTTAAGAGAAATTCACGTTTCGTGGTAGGATCTAAAATAAAAGAATCATCTAAATGGGGATATGATGGGTCCCATATCTTCAAGAATGTTTTCATTAGCAGAAAAAATTATTTGAAGTGAAAATAACAAAACAAAGAATAATTAAATTGAGAAATAGTTGAATGCAGCCAAAACTCTTAATTTTCGGACGACGGCCATATTTTTTTCATTTATTAAATGTCGATCAATAGAGAAAATTATTGATCACATGATTATACACGAGTAATATTATTGAAAGGTGAAATAATCAGTACAATTTTCATTTTATTTAGGAAATATTCAATGCAAGTTGAAATCCAGAAACTAACCGCCGTCCAGAAATTGACCTGTTTACTCTAGATGAAGTCTTGATGCAAAACATCACTTTGATACAGAAAATGCTGTGTCTGTATCAAAGTATCTCGTTTCATGATATTTGAATTTCCCCCTTGATGATCATATTTTTTGCTAATTTTCTCACACTCATAAGGTATTTCCATTTTTTCATGATTGAGCAAATGTTGAAATTGCTAATACAGGGTGTCCACCTGGAAATTTCAACAAAATTTCCTGACTTTTCCTGGTCAAATTGATGAAAATTCATGATCATGATTCTGAAATTCCCTGACCATACAAAACGTTTTTTTTATGAAAGAATGTGAAATTTATAGACTCTAAGGTGAAAAGCGTAGTAGGACGCTTTAGTGGGGACACCGGCATTTCATTTTGGAGGCCATAGAATGGGGATATTGAAATTCACCTTAGAGGGTTAAAACAGTTGATAAACGAGGATCACCTGACGGTGATAATCAATAAGCAATATATGTATCTATGCACATTAACTCCTTTACCGCACGAAATTGAAAGACACACGTCGGTAAAATAAACATGGAAATTGTGCTATAAAGGAAGTATGGCTAAGGAAATTTTCAAAGACTTTTTAATTCTAGCGAGGTTTCCCCTTAAGAGGTGATCACTCTGTCAACTTTTCAACAAAAATACGTAGAGCAAAAAATTTGTCTAGAAAATTAGGATGCAAGCATTTCTCTAGCGGACCAGGTTGGAACTCTCAGTGTTTTTGCTGTTTGTATATTGCTGGAAATGAGTATTTTTCTAATATTTCCACCATCGTGATATGCAAGAATTCGTTTGAAAAGTAGAATGCTGAATTTAGAATTTTCCATAGAAAAATCGCAAAAACAGTGGGTTCGCACTCTTCGAAGTAAATTTGAGATTAAATTCCAAGACTATGTTTTTTGTCAACAAAAGAATACTCAAAAATTTAGATAACTGGAGTAAACAAGCTTCAAATTTTAAAATCCCAGGAAGTTGTCGTAATTCCCTGACTACGTATGTTAACCTAGCAGGCAAAAGTAGCAGAATCGAATTTTCAATATTGGATACTTTGCAGCTTATTATCAGCTAATTTGATATGCCTTTAAAAATTTTTTTTGCTAATACCGTTTTTGAAAAAAAACGTGTCTCTGCTAGCTTTTTTGTAAGTCAGCAGAAAAATTATTGAAAAAATCAATAGAATTTGATTTTCGATATCGGATAATTTAAAGCTAATTAACAGCTAATTTTCTACGTTTTCACAAAATTTCCAGCTAACCCAGTTTTTGGAAAAACGGCGTCAATGCTAGCTTACTGCAAGTTAGCAGAAAAAATGGTTAAAAAATTAACAAAATTTGGTTTTCGACACGGGATAATTTAGAGCTCATATTAGCAGCTATTTTTTCACGTTTCAAAAAATAATTTTTCTTTTAAAACATTTTTTTTTTTTTTTTTCACAAAACGACGCATTTATATACTTTTTACCAAAATGTAGAAATGAACGAAATCTCATTTATAAAATTTGCAAAAAAATCAGTTTTGACATTGCATAATTGAAAAATCATTACCAGATAATTTGTTATAATTCCAAAAGTTTTCATTTTTATGCCGTTCGGAAAACAATAGCGTTGCGGCTTATTATGAACTAATTTTATATGCATTTAAAAATTTTCTGCTAATGCCATTTTTAAAAAAGCATATTTATGCTAGCATGATGCGTATACTAGCTTTTTTGTAAGTTAGCAGGATAATTTAAAGTTAATTAAGAGATGATTTTCTACGTTTTCAAAAAAATTTTCAGCCAACCCAGTTTTTGGAAAAACGGCGTCGATGCTACCTTACCGCAAGTTAGCAGAAAAAATCGTTCAAAAATTAACAAAATTTGATTTTCGACATGGGATAATTTNAAAAAATTTTCAGCTAACCCAGTTTTTGGAAAAACGGCGTCGATGCTACCTTACCGCAAGTTAGCAGAAAAAATCGTTCAAAAATTAACAAAATTTGATTTTCGACATGGGATAATTTAGAGTTCATTAGCAGCTATTTTTTCACGTTTCAAAAAATAATTTTTTTTTCAACAAATTTTTTTTTTCTCACAAAACGACGCATTTACATACTTTTGACCAAAATGTAGAAATGAACTAAATCTCATTTATAAAAGTAGCAAAAAAATCATTTTTGAGATCAGATAATTGAAAAATTATTAACAGATCATTATTTATAATTNGATGCTACCTTACCGCAAGTTAGCAGAAAAAATCGTTAAAAATTTAAGAAAATTTGGTTTTCGACATGGGATAATTTAGAGCTCATTAGCAGCTATTTTTTCACGTTTCAAAAAAAATTTTTTTTTCCAACAAATTTTTTTTTCTCACAAAACGACGCATTTACATACTTTTGACCAAAATGTAGAAATGAACTAAATCTCATTTATAAAAGTAGCAAAAAAATCATTTTTGAGATCAGATAATTGAAAAATTATTAACAGATCATTATTTATAATTCGAAATTTTTTGTTTTCGTAGTCAATTTTGAGAAAGGAGTCGAGTAGGGGGAACTCCCATAGGTGCATTATCAGCCTTATCAGGCTCGGTTATTTCTCATTCCATCTGCGAGAAATAGTGACACTGAATGGCGGAGGAAGGGGGCGCTCGTGCGGGGCGGTTGGGCCCTTGGGTGCGTCGTTGATTTTTGGGGGGAAATCTTGGTTTTTTGTGAAATAATTAAGGAAAAGTGGTTTTCCTCCTCAATGTAATCTTCGGAGAGAGTAATGAATTGGGG
>NW_021680520.1:229945-331419 GCF_001412515.2 Diachasma alloeum | reverse complement strand
TTTTTTTTTTAATGGCATTGGCAGAAAATTTTTTAGGTGCATATAAAATTAGCTCATAATAAGCCGCAACGCTATTGTTTTCTGAACGGCATAAAAATGAAACCTTTTGGAATAATAACAAATTATCCGATAATGATTTTTCAATTATCCAATGTCAAAAAGGATTTTTTCATCACTTTCACAAATGTGGTCATTCCTACATTTTATGAAAAAGAAACATTGAATTTTTATGACCCTGAAGTTTGCTGAAAATCCTCTTTAACAGCGGATATCTCAGTGAAAAATCGAGGAATTAAAAAATTTCAAATTTTGTTTTTTTTTATGGGAAGAGATTTAGTGGTGATAGATGCCAATTATATAAAAATATAATTTCAAGGGTAAGTTTAATGAAATATTAACTTTTGAAAGCAATTGAAAGTGGATATCTAGCTTCGGAATTGATTAAAAAAAAAAAAAAAAATGTCACCCTTAGAATTTGCCCCAATCTAATGGTGATATTTTTCCTTTTTTCCCCCCTTNAAAAAAAAAAAATTGAACTTTTTAAATTCCTTGATTTTTCACTGAGATATCCGCTGATAAAGATCATTTTCAGCAAACTTCAGGGTCATGAATTTTTTTATTAAAAAAAAAAACATTTTTTGAGAAAAAAAAATTTTTTCAACAATTTTTCGAAACGTGAAAAATAGTTGCTAATGAGTTGTAAATTATCCCATGTCGAAAACCAAATTTTGTTAATTTTTTAACCATTTGTTCTGCTAACTTGCGGTAAGGTAGCATCAACGCCGTTTTTCAAAAACTGGGTTAGTTGAAAATTTTTTTGCATACGTAGAAAATTAGCTCCTAATTAGCTTTAAATAATCCGATATCGAAAGTTCAATTCTATTGATTTTTTAAATGATTATTCTGCTAACTTACAAAAAAGCTAGCAGAGACACGTTTTTTTCAAAAACGGTATTAGCAAAAAAATTTTTGAAGGCATATAAAATTAGCTCATAATAAGCTGCAAATTATCCAATATTGAAAATTCGATTCTGCTACTTTAGCCTGCTAGGTTAACATACGTTCCCTGACTTTTCCCTGACATTCCCAGACCAATCAAATTCTATAGCAATTCTATGATGTTTCTATAGGATTTCTATCGGAATTTTATTGAAAACTTCTATTTGTTTTTTGTACCGATTCTATTGAATATTCAATAAGAAAAAGTCAATATAGATTTCGAATTTCTGTTTGAGTTTTTTTCTTAGATTTTTAACTTCCCGATAGGGGAGTTATTGTTTCTATTAGAATTATTGGGCACAAATTTTCTAAGTTTTTTCCGCTGCATTTTGTTTTGTTTTGCAAAGCAAAACAAAATTGATGCCCAAGCATTCTCATAGAAAAAATCTCAAGAGAAAAATTCAAACAGAAATTTAAAATCCATTGACTTTTTCTTATCGAATATCTAATAGAATCAGCGCAAAAAAAAATAGAATTTTACAATAGAAATCCTATAGAAACCCCATAGAATTCCTATAGAATTCTAACAGAATTTTCTAGCGAATTCGCTAGGTTTTCTATTGAATTTTTTCATACGTGCCCTGTTAATATGAGCAATAGTTGAACTGTTTATGCAAAAAAATTCAATTGTTCCCTTGAATAACATTGTTTATTGCAACGTTTTAAACACTACTAAGTATCTTGAGAAATTTTCAAAAAAGAAAGACAATTATTGTAGGTTAAATTTGCAGGTTAGTTTTTGAAAAATTCACTCCGGTCGTTCACTTACCCACGTAAATAGTCCTCTTAGTATTATTCATATTCCATCAGATGAAAAACGTCAACAGAATTTTACTATACCGCAATATCGTTAAATTAAGATAATTCTGTTGATCAATTGATAACTGTTTGTTTACACTGAGACGCCGGTTTGTGCGTTCCCGACGTTGAACTGATGCACAAAATGATACTGAGTGTCTGTCTCAGTTGCACCAGTGGAAACATCCGACATGGTTTCACCCAAGGTTGATAATATACTATTCACCCATTGATCACCTACATAACCAACACAAAGTCCGGGGAGGGGAGTCACGTTGATTTAATCAGAGCCCGGTTGTCACGTCAAGATCATTCGACAACAAGTAGACTAAGTGAACGGACTTGAAGGTATGTAAAACTCAAATGTTCAAAAGTGGACATAGCGATTAACCCCTCTCACCTCCTAAACTATACATTCAACGTTTCTACATATTCCACTGAATAATTGCAATTTTTTTTCTGATTAAAAAAATTGACAAAAAATTATAATTTATTTATATTAACATGAATATTGCCTACTCCATGTAAAATATATTATCACCACATCAATCAATATTTAATTCACCCATTTTGCTTCCGAATGAAAGCATTGCAATTCTTCGATTTTCACATTTTCTAATTTTGATTGGAAATGATTTAGAATGGTCTGAAACGTAAAAATACTAAGTTTGGCGACCATGTTTGTATGTAAGCATGTCCACCGCCACCTTCCCGGGGTGATCGATTTTTAGAAAACTGAATAGGGGAAAGTGGGGTAAAATGGCCCCTTTTGATTTTTTCAAAAATGTTAACAGCCCATTCAATTTTAAATAAAATGATTTTTTCCCATATAAACTACACTTCTTCCCCTTTAGAATGAGCCTAGACTGATTTCAATTAATGAATTTGTCTCTGAGTTATGAGTATCACAAAAAAAATTCAAAAGAGGCCGTTTTAGCCTTCTCCATCCTTAATTAAGTGGCTAAAGTGATACCAAAAAATCTGAAATTTTGTCAGCCTATAGGTCTTAATGAGGACTAACTCTATGCAAAATTTCAGCCCGATCGATGTAATAGTTTTTGAGGAAAAGCAATTGATTTTTAACCAAAATATGTTTCGATGCCTTCTTTCTAAATCAATCAAAATATATACATCCGTTCATACAAAATTTTCGAAATATGCCCGTTTTCCGTTTTTTTTCATAAAAAACTTTGTAATCACTCTAGCTTGTGCAAAAATCGAGATATCAACTCGTTTTAGATTCCATTGAAAGTTTCTTTTTCAATAAATAACTCTCATTTCTCTTTAAATAAATTAACTGGTTGCCATTCAATGAATTTGAGACAACACAAATGTAAATTTTGTTATCTTATTTATAGGATAGAATAAATATTCTTCAAAAATTACCATAAATATCTGAGAAAATTGTATTCAAGTTTCGCTATTAGTACTGTGACAAACTTTTTCCGCGAAAATCTTCCTCAACACTTACAGTTAAACGTCTGAGCATGCAATCTCTGGAAAGTCTACTTTTCTAAGATTTAAAAAATAGCTGAACAGTTGCTATTATTGATGGGAATGAAGACTGTCATTCATAAATAATTGATGAATACTAACTGTTATAACTTCGAAATAAATTTCTCACATTTATAATGGAAGTATTCATATATTCACAATCTTCGCAAAAATCAATTCCACATTATTTATCTATAAGAAATGTTTGAAAATGTATGAATTATCTCAAATTTTTCTTATCCTCTTCAATTGGAAAGTCAATTTTCTCAGAAAATCTTTTAGATTCTCACGAGTGTGTAACTCTATGAGATTCCAGGGTATTAAAAAATAGACTTTTTTCAACTTTTACAAGAATGTTCAGTAGGTGTGGATCAATGGGGTATTGAACAATAATACTATTCAAATTTATTGTCAATTTTCAGCACTTCACTTTTAATGAAAACTTCACGTACAAAAAAATTCAATAGAAAACCTAGCGAATTCGCTAGAAAATTCTATTGGAAATTTATTGAAAAATTTATTTATTTTTTGCGCTGATTCTATTGGATATTCGATAAGAAAAAGTCAATATATTTCGAATTTCTTTTTGAAATTTTCTCGTGAGATTTGTTTTATAAGAATGCTTGGGCATCAATTTTCTAAATTTTTTCCACTCGGATTCTGTAATGCAAACCAAAATTCAGCGGAAATAACTTGGAAAATTTATGTCCAATAATTCTAATAGAAAAAATCTCAAGAGAAAAATTCGAACAGAAATTCAAAATATATTGACTTTTTTCCTATCAAATGTGCAATAGAATCAGCGCAAAAAAAACTAGAATTTTTCAATAAAATTCCAATAGAAATCCTATAGAAGCCTTCATAGAATTCCTATAGAATTTTCTAGCGAATTCGCTAGATTTTCTATTGAATTTTTTTATGCGGGAATTCTTGGTTGTTCTTGTGGGTGAGCTGTTAATGAATACGTGCACACTGAGAAAAAAATACTTTTGCCAAAGAATCATTTACTTGGGAGAAGAATTTATTTTTTTCGAAGCGTACTTTTCCAGGCCAGTCATTCCCAGGTGGCAAATGTCCATCTCTATATTGCAATTATGTTGACTTATGAGATGATTATTCTACATATGAACTTGAGAGCTTGAGAGCTCTAGATGATTACTGAATTTCCGAATGGATTCTATACCAATCTGGACATTTTATAATTTTCCATGATTTCCCGGTGAAACAGACATTTCAAATCGTATCAAATATGATGTTCTATACGTGATGTCTTCTTTTTCAAACACCAATCCACTCAATTCCCCTATTACTTTTTCAGTAAAAATTCGGCAATGTTATCATCATCTCGCCTCCTTCGCTTCCTTCGAAACCCCTCAAGAATAGACCGTTCAATGAGCCTCCTGAAGAATCAAGCCTACGTAAACGGAAAATGGGTGGGGTCGACCTCCTGCGAGACCTTCGCGGTCCACAACCCAGTGGACAACTCCACCATCACCCAAGTCCCCGACATGACAATCGAGGACACCGCCCTTGCCATAAGCTCCGCAAAAACTGCCTTCAACTCCTTCCGAACGACAACAGCCAAGGAACGAAGTGATCTCCTCCGTTGCTGGTACAACCTGATGGTCCAGAACTCGGAGGAACTCGCAGAGATCCTCACAAGGGAAAATGGGAAGAGTTTAGCTGAGTCTCGAGCCGAAATAAAATACGGAAACTCATTCGTCGAGTGGTTCTCCGAAGAGTCACGTCGCATAAACGGAGAGATTCTTCAAGCACCTGTGCGCAACCGAAAGCTGATGATTCTCAAGCAACCAATTGGTGTTGCAGCTTTAATCACCCCCTGGAACTTTCCCCACGCGATGATCACGAGGAAAGCTGGGGCTGCGATTGCTGCAGGCTGTACTTGTATCATAAAACCATCAGAGGACACCCCCCTGACAGCTCTAGCTCTAGCTAAACTTGCTGAAGACGCTGGCTTCCCTGCAGGAGTCATCAATGTGATCACTACGAGCCTGAAAAACTCAGCCCCTGTGGGAAAACTCCTCTGTGAATCTCCTGATGTTCGAGCTCTCTCCTTCACTGGATCAACTCCAGTGGGGAAGATTCTGTATGAACAATGTGCGGCAACAGTCAAGAGAATTAGTCTCGAATTAGGTGGAAATGCTCCTTTTATAATATTTGAAAAATCCAACGTGGATCTTGCTGTGACTGGAGCTATGGCCTGTAAATTCAGAAACACTGGACAGACTTGTGTCTCTGCAAACAGATTCTACGTTCATAGTAAAAAGTTTGATGAGTTTATTGATAAATTCATGGCGAGAATTGCTAATGACATTAAAATGGGAGATGGAAGTAGGGAAGGGGTCACTCATGGACCCCTCATTAAACCTAGTCAGGTGGAGACTGTTGAGAGGCTGGTAAATGATGCTGTGAAGAAGGGAGCAAAGTTGCATTGTGGGGGGAAACGACTGCATGACCTTGGCCCTTTGTTCTATGCTCCAACTGTTTTGACTGGTATTGATGACAGTATGGAGATCTGTGGGAAAGAGATCTTTGGTCCCGTTGCTGTGATCCATAGGTTTGAGGATGAGGAGGAAGTTCTGAAGATGGCGAATAGTGTTCCAGTGGGATTGGCTGGGTATTTCTTCTCAGATGATTTGTCGCAGATTTTCAGGGTTGCTGGAAAGCTGGAGGTCGGGATGATTGGGGTGAATGAGGGGCTTATTTCGTGTGCTGAGGCTGCGTTTGGGGGGGTTAAAGAGTCGGGTATTGGGAGAGAGGGGTCTTCACATGGGGTGGAAGATTTTCTTGATATCAAGTATCTGTGCATTGGGAATATACAGTACTGAGTGATTTTCATTAATTAATATTTATGTAATAAAGCGGTAAAACATAATAATTTAATATTCTTCTCACTGGGCAGACTTGTGTCTCCACAGACAGATTCTACGTTCATAGTAAAGAGTTTAATGAATTTATTGATAAATTCATGGCTAGAATTGCTACGGACATTAAAATGAGAAATGGAAGTAGGGAAGGGGTCAAACATGGACCCCTGATTAAACCTAGTCAGGTGGAGACTGTTGAGAGGCTGGTAAATGATGCTGTGAAGAAGGGAGCAAAGTTGCATTGTGGGGGGAAACGATTGGATCACCTTGGCCCGTTGTTCTATGCTCCAACTATTTTGACTGGTGTTAATGAGAGTATGGAGATCTGTGGGAAAGAGATCTTTGTTCCCGTTGCTGTGTTTCATAGGTTTGAGGACGAGGAAGAAGTTCTGAGGATGGCAAATAGTGTTCCAGTGGGATTGGCTGGGTATTTCTTCTCAGATAATTTGTCGCAGATTTTCAGGGTTGCTGGAAAGCTGCAGGTCGGGATGATTGGGCTGAATTGAGAGGCTTATTTCGTCTGCTGAGGTGCGTTTGCATTGGAAATATACAGGACTGAGTGATTTTCATTAATTAATATTTAAGTAATAAAGCGATAAAACATAATAATTTAATATTCTCTACTTTTTTATTCGTTATTATTTCCTTTCTTATGTGTATTCATATTCACATTTTCCGGTGTGATTTTTAGAAACAAATAATGAGTGAATTCAGAAGAAAATACTAAGATTTTTTTTGTAGCTCGTAAACTTATCTATAGAATAGGTTTCTTGACATTTTCCTGTGTGAGATGTGAGACATTGACTTATCATGTTTTATCGCTTCGTTATATTTTGAATTATGAGAATGAGATGTAATCTGAGATTTTCGACAATGTACAACTTTCAATGTGATAATCCTCAGTCTTCCAGTAGATTTAAGGTAATCAAAAAAATAATGATATCAACAGTCAATTGTTTATTGATTATAAACAAAATGAAATAAAAATTGACCGATGTAACATAATTGCTAGAGTTATTCAATACGATAAAAATATTGTAGAAAATTCATTATTATTTCTTACATTGGGCATTCTCATTTATCTTGACCTAATCTTTATCACACAGATAATTACAATTCAAGTACAATTAATTAATATAATATAAATTGATAAATTAATGCTGGATTAAATCAACCGTCGATGGAATAAAGCATTAGTTTAGTGATCGCAGTATAACAAATTCAATTGTAGACACATTATGGTTGAGATAAATTTACGTTGCTGCTGCTGCAAAATTGTCAAAAAATTTTGGCAGTATGTTAATTCAACAGGATAAATTTATCACAATAATTAGGTACAAAATAATTAGTATTCATTCAACAGGAAGAACTGGAAGTTGTTGAGGATTTGTAGTTTGCTGTCGCAAGGAAATGAAAAATTATAACAGGAATTGTTGAGGTGTACTGTACGCTTGCATTTATGGAAAATAACAATTTCGAGTAGCAGCAAAATACTTTTCATTTTACTTAAAGATTATTACTATATTTACTTCGATTTATATTTAATTTCATCTGGGAATGCTTCTCTCGCTGGGACCAGGCTGAGCATCATAACGTGACGAGCACAGGCACGAGAGTTACGGAATTGTGTGTCTGTTCCGTGAAGACGGTCTAGAACTCCGAGGACGCCGTAGCACTGATTAAATCTGGAAATCAATGGATGGATTAGCTCAATTCATTGCATTAATTCTTTATAGTTCGTTTTGCAACACATCTGAAAAATCCAATAGGAAATCCAATCGCAATTGGTACGGAATTTGTTGAATTCTTACCAATTTCTATTAAAGAGTTCAGTCTTTTCGTGATTTTTTTCAATAGAAAAATACTAAATGGTGAACATTAATAGATGTTAATCGATTTTGTGATATAAGCACTCATTAAGGGAAAAATTTTCAAAAAACATTCCCTAAAAGCGTAAAAGGGATACATTTTTAAGGCAATTCGAAAAGCATTGAATTTAAGAATATCCAAATACTTTGGCTGTTTCTTCTCCAGTGAAATGCTTTTCAAATTTTGTAATCGAACATCAGAGCTTTCATCTGAGCCCCATTTGATTTTAAGTTTCCGGCCATTTTACAATGATTTTATTATGTGAACTTTGCAGGTTTAAATTTGAATCTCGATATTGAACCGTTAGAAAACATTTTAAAAATATGAAAAAAAAAATTGGAAAGTTTGCTTTTAGAGGAAGATTGAGGAAAGAATTTAAAAATTGCAATTTTTTAAAATTAAGAGCATCTTTTATAAATGATTTATAAACAATCAATTTTTCACCATAAAAAGCATTTATTCGGAATCGTAACAAATTTATTTATATTCAGGATTTTATCAGAAATCGATTTGATACCTAAAAACATAAAGTTTCCGAAAGTTTAAACAATTTAAATTATTATTTATGAGCAACAAATGTTAAAAAATATATAAATTCTGTGCGAAATGTAATGTGAATGGTGCTGCATATTCACGATTTTTTTTTTAATTTTCGCATTCGTTAAAAAATTCTATTGGATTTCTATTGAACTTTCTGTTAGTTTTTGGACGATTCTGTTGAATCGTTCAATATAAAATGTTCAATAGAAAAAATGAATAGAATTCGATTTTGTTATATAACTTATTCTCTTGAGGTATTTTCTATAGAATTTCCTCGGCTCATATTTTACAAGTTTTTTTCATTTTATTTTTCTTTTTTTCCCATTAAGAAAATCAAATAAAAAAACTTAGAAAATTTGAGTCAAGAAAATTCTATAAAAAATATTTCATTAGAATAAGTTGTTTAGAAAAATCGAATTCTTTTGGCTTTTTCTATGGAATATTCTCTATAGAACATTTCAATAGAAATAGCCAAAAATTAATAGAAAGTTGAATAGAAATCCAATAGAATAGTCTGGCGAATTCTCTGGGTTTTTCTACTAAATTTTTTCATACGTGTAATAGCATGTTCCCCATGAATTAATTTAGAAAATTCCTCGAATTTTCGGAGAAACTTCAGAAAGAATTCGACCATTTCATAAAACTAAAGTTATTCATATAAATAATGCCACTTACTTCAAATGATGGAAGTCATGTGCCTCAGGTGAGGGGAAGAACGGTAAATGGTATCCGGAGTGAGCGTTCAGAGTTGACAGAATAGCCAGGGAGAACCATATCCAAGCAGTAGCCACGTGTGATCCAACAATGAACACCCCGAGGAACGGAGGTATGAGGTTCGACCCAATGTGCTCCAGGGGATGACAGTAGAGAGCTGTCACAGCTATAGGTGCCGTCCACTGGTGATGCTGCTTGTGAATATACTTGTACAGGTATCGACTGTGGAGTAATCTAAATAAAACAAAACAATGACTTATTTTTTTATGTCGAATCCATCGTGATTCGTGGGTTATCAATTTTAGCAGAAGTGAGTGATCCTGTCCCAAATTTCTCTACATATTTTTCCCTCTAATTATTAATTTTCAAGGTATTCGCATAATTTATGAAATCTTGGAATTGTTTTTCATCATTAAATCTCAAGGATGAATGACTGCGGTCATTATCGATTTTAAAATTGTTAAAAACACCTGTTAAAAACAGTGTTAAAAACACGTGAGGCATTCGTTTAATAACTTTCACCACCACTTCCTCATTGATAAAAAAATTTACCTAAACATTAAAGATCAAACCTTGAACTATGGATTTACATTCTTCGTTACTCTTCTTGAAATTTAATTTTCTTTGAGAAAAAATATCCAGTTGTTTCAGTTACTGCAAAAGTACTCTGACAGACAAAAAATGGGTTTTTATGATATTTATAGAGTATTCCGAGTCAACTCAACCAGGTCAAAACCTTCACCATCGCCAATAATGCTGACAGTTTTTTCTGAGCTGTAGGTGAACCGAGAAGACTCCTGAGTTGTTTTTTGGAGCATCGGCATAATAATGAGTGAAAAATATTTTATGCATTTGGATAGAAAATACGTAGAAATTTCTATATTTAATGAGAGAAAAATATCGAAAAACGATCCATTTTCACGGTAGTTACAGCTATTCAAAAAAAAACATCGAAGAACCATAACGTCATCACAGCGTGCATGTAGAAATCCCAAAAAGCATCATTAGCGAGGGTGAGAGTTTCGACCTAGTTAAGTTCACTTGGAATACGCCTTATATAATTTTATAAATGGAATTGCATTCTCTTTAATGATAAAGTAAAAATTTAAAAATTATTGGAGTCAAATTTCCGAAGTAATTATTACTTATGTAATATTTTCCGCTTTAAATACAATTACATTTATATTTTTTTAATCGAGATTCCTCATTTCCTCATTACTTCGTCAATCTGTAATCATATTCAAACATTTACCGATAACCGAGTAATCGTCAATTTCAATTGCAAACAGTATTATTGATAATGTAATCAGTAATCAGAATCATCAACAGATCGATCATTTTATCCATCATCAATATGATACTAAACTGTTCGCTTCCTAAATCAATTAGTAATGACGTTGAGAAATTACTCAATAATGGAAAAATGATAAATCATACTAGGGGGCTACGCCCGCTGCTCATTCCGCTCACCAACCCCCATATGACCCCGATGGTTCTTATTCTGAACCTCATGACGATTAATCTGACCCTCGTGACCCTTACTCCGACCCTCGAACCCTTATTCTGAATCTTCGTACCCCTTACTGTAACCCTCATGACTCTTATTCTGACCCTCACGATCCTTATTCTGATTCTTATTGTCCTTATGCTGAACCTTATCAACCTTATTTTGACCCTTAATATTGGAGTCTTAATTTCGGGTACTAAATTTTCACCACCAGAAGTCTTTGGATTTTTGTAATATAGAGACTAAAAATTGTTCCATTATTCCGTCAATTATCAATCCAAAAGAGAAATTTCTTAATTATTTTGGTGATCATCCATTTAATTCATCCATTTAACATCATTCAATTACTAAATCAATTGTTAATTCGAAGTTGTAATTTTCCAATTTGGAGTATGTATTTTTTCTCCATAAAAAAAAAACGATCAGAATAGCTGTTGGATTTTCCACAGAAACCGACAAAGAAATTGATATTATTCCCAATAGAATCGTCTAGCAAATGCACTAGAATTCCCTATTGGATTTTTTCACACGTGACATCATCTATCTTTCCGCAATATATAATCCAAGATTGTATCTTCACCTGTGGGAATAGTAGAACCCAATTTCTTCGAATAAAATATGCACAGCAATTTCAGCCAAGACCCAGTGGAACGTAGGAAGCTCACGGACTGGAGGATAGCCACGCCATTCCATGAGGAAGTGACTCAGGTATATAATTGGCAGACCAACAATAATTTGATTAAAAACGACTTGGATGATAACTTTTATCAATTCTTTGTTGTCCACTGGTTCATTTGTGCCTGGTTGAATTTTGTAACGTCTAAGTGCAGCCGGACGATTCGTTACATCCAAAAGTGTATAAATACCACCGAAGAGCCAGTAGACAACGAATGTCAGTACCAATGACCCTAGAAGGACGATAAACAAATTTCATAGGATGATAAAACTTTTTTTATAATTTGTTTTCGTTTCATAACTTGATTTTACCATAAACGTAAAGCGTAATAGGGTCATCTCCAATAGTGTCTAGTATTTTATCCCATTGTGCTTGCCAAAAATCAGCGGAAGATCCCCAAAATCTCTGTAAATGCCTGGAAATTTTGTTTAAAATTAATTAATCACCATAAGAAAATTGCAAATAATCCATCGTGACTATTTTACAAATATTTTTGACAGTGTTGCTGTGAAGGAATCTCTTGTCGATAAAATATATATCCTTATGAAGTCCTTCAAAGCCCCCACCTACTACAGATATCCGTGGAATAATTGCGAGACCGATTTTTATTGAATTAATGTCTTGTTATCCATCCTTTTCTTGCTGAATGAATAGTGATGACAACTCTAATGCATACTAAATCAACAAATTACAAAAATGCGGTGAATGGTATCTCCACCGTGCAAAAATCATTGAAGGCATTGAAGGATTTGGCTGTCTGTTTACATCTTCCATTGACAGCTCAGAATGGATTCTGGATGAATTTTCATTAATTAATTTTTATTTTATATTCTTCGAATTCTTTTATAGTAAAAAATGCACCCGAAGAGGAATGCCTTGAGCATTCGAAATGTCGTGCAATTTGATTAATGGTTATTGTCAATTTTTGTTGCTGTAGGTCTGAACATGGCCCAAAGGAATTTTATTAACTTCATGGGAATCATTGAAGGCATACTTTGCAAAAAATTCAAAACAATGATTCTGGTTCTAAAGGAATTTATAAAAATAATCCACACGTGAATCTGCTCTTCATTATCTTGAGACTTCATTACCAATCGATTGAATTAAGACTGATTCTTTATGCCCGAGAAAATGGTATGAACACCTCAATTTTTAAGTAATGATGATTGATTCTCCTCTGAATCAATCATGATGACGATTAATTGGCAGAATCATTAAAAATCATTTTTAAAATAAATGTGGTCGTCCACATGAAAAGGGCCCACTTTCACGGTATTGGAGTTATGTATGTTCCGATAATCTTGATCAGATTTCTCACATTTTGAGCCCAAAATCAACCCGATAGAATGAAAACTGACGTCAGTATAGACGATGAAAAAAACAATTTTACATTGGTTTAAATGGGAGATGTGGAGAGAAAAACGTGAATATCTCAGAAACTAGATGCGACAAAGTGGGCCCTTTTCATGTGGACGTACACAAATTTTTCGGACAATACCGAAATTGATACCGTAGATTGCGTGTCATTTATCTCTGTAACAAAACCGATACTAGGAGCAATGACGGACGACAAAGGTTAATAGAAAAATCTAGCGAATTCGGTAGACAATTCTATTCGATTTCTATTAAACTTTCTATTGATTTTTGGCCGATTCTATTGAAATGATCAATAGAAAATATTCTATAGAAAAAGTCAATAAAATTCAATTTTTCTGTAAAACTTATTCTATTGAGATGTTTTTTATAGAATTTTCTCGGCGCAAATTTTCTAAGGTGTTTTGTTGGGCTTTCTTGATGAAAAGAAAAGAAAACAGAATGAAAAAAACTTGGAAAATTTGAGCCGAGGAAACTATAGAAAATATCTCAACACAATAAGTTGTATTGAAAAATCGAATTCGCTAGGTTTTTCTATTATAGTATATTAGACCACAAGGGCATGAATTTAGTTTTCGACGAATGTGAAGTTTCCAGGCCGAGCCGAAGGCGAGGTCTGTACTCACATTTGTTGAAAACGAAATTTATGCCCGAGTGGTCTATACTATATTATGTTACATCGTGCGATAGTGGAGCGTATACGCAGCGTGCTTTAAACTTTACGCAGCGTGCGTTAAACTTTAAGCTTCGCGCAGCGTGCTTTAAACTTTACTTATCGTACGGTGTCATAAAATTTTTTTGAGCGTGAACATCAGGGTACTTTTTTGCTATTCCCACCTTCAAAAGATATTCGCAAAATGATCACAGAACCGGTTTTATCAGACTAATCTTTTTTTCTCTATTTCTTCCATACTGAATGAATCATCCTGTCAATTAATAGCAACTGCTTGTCGAAATCAACAAATTGCAAGGAAGCGGCGAGTGGTGTGACTACCGTGGCAAAATCGTTTGAAGGTATTTCAAGGAGATTTTTCGAATACAGGAAAGATTTTCCCTATTCGCGAAATATTAGCAAAAATAATGCACATGTAATTTTGCGTGTATTCATCTTAAGGATATCCAAATATCTTTTATAGTTTAGTACAGACCACGCTATAGATTCAACGATTTTCAATCATCAAATTTGTCAATTAAATTGCATGAGGAAAATTTGAAAAACATCACGAATATTCAGCGTCATTAAAAGCATATTTTGCACAGAATTATTTTTTAAACATTCGTTGTTTATAAATAAATAGTTAACATGGTTTAAACTTTCGGAAATATCATTTTCTTAGACAGGAAATCGATTTCTGGTAAAATTCTGAATATGAATAAATTTGTTACCATTCCGAACAAATGATTTTTATGGTGGAAAGTTGATTGTTTATAAATTATTTATAAAAAATGCTCGTAATTTTCAAAAAGTGCAATTATTCAATTATTTCACCCATCTTCCCCCAAAAGTGAACTTTCTACTTTTTTTCAGATTTTTAAAATCTTTTCTAACGGTTCAATATAGAGAGTCAAAATCAGACCTGCTAAGTTTAAAAAAGGAAATAATTGTAAATGTCCAGAAACTTACGGTCAAATGGGGCTCGAATGAAAGCTCTGATGTTCGACTACAAAAGTGTAAAACCATTTCATTGGAGAAAAAATAGCCAAAGTACTTGGATATCCTTAACACTCCACTACACTGAACAAAACGTACAAGTTCTCAAACAAGTCTTGTCTGGGCCAACAAAATCGTTAGTTGAAAATTACCAGAAAAATAATTGTTTGGTTCGAATTTGAAAGTCTCAGATATGAACATATGCTATGCTTTCAACAACAACGAAATATTAGGCTCAAGAGCCGGATCATTCATACAAGACAGTGTCTTTTCAGGCTAAAAATATCTTTTATAAAGGGAAGTTTATCAAGAAATATTTTGTCCCTAAATTACAAGATTGCTGTCATATCGTTATTATTATTTCATTTAAGAATCCATTTTTTATCTGTGATTATTGATTAGCCGAAGCAACACACTACTATCCCTCGGTTAATATAAAATGAGCATTTGTCGGGAGCAAAATACGTATGGGAGCATCGAATAACGAAGAAATAGTGCTAGAACATTTGATGACATTTCTCGTTTGCACAGCAGTAAATTTTTTTTGAAAAGACTAAATCTATTTTGGCTATAAACATTTTTAATCTCGACGCACGCTTCGCATGTTTGGCACAAAAAAATCCTTTTTTGATAGTTGTTAAAAAACGATTTTTTTTGCCACAAGTAAGACTTGTTTGCAAACTCTGCTGCTTTGCTCTCAGTCTATGAAAAATAAAAGTTCTTCGCGGCTCCTTTCGTGCGTCACAAGGGAATGAATGATAAAAAGTAGCACATTCTATCACTACCATGTGCAAATCATTAGAAGTTATTCTTCGTGGGAAATTTATCGTATAATAATCCGCATATCATTTCGTTGCGACTCCTCATAGTCCTTCACTGCAGAATAATTGAATTATTTCGGTAATAACTCGTCCTAGGAGCAATCATCATCTGAGAAAATTTCCAACAAAAAATTTCTCCTGATAAAACTCCTTCCCTCTTCAAAAAATCATAATAAACTCTAATTGTCTGCCCCTTCCCTGCTGAATAAATCATCATGACAATTGATACCAATTCAATACCTAAACACTTACCAAGTCAAAGAATTACAAAAAGCAGCGAATCCTATGACCACAGTTCCAATGACGAACAAAACACTTCGCAAACTGGACAACAAAGTGGGTTGAGCCTGCCCCTTTGTCCCAGGTCCCTCTGGAATTTTCAATGGGACATCAAACGATCCCGATTTTTCACGCAAATAATTCATCATGAAATATAAAAAAAAAATCTACATAAACTCCAACTAAGTATTAAAATAAAAAATAGAAAGTAAACTGCACCTCTCCTTCAAAACCTCTTATGACAGCGACGTATACGAAAGAAAAAAAAAACAATGATAAGACTAACGAAGTAGATAACAATGTTTGCCAAGGAATTGTTTGATAAGAATAATTTGAACATCACTGACAGTTATTCAAAACTATTGACATGCAATTGTCAATAAAAATAAATGAAAAAACCTCGACTATTATCACTTTTTATCACTCATTATCATCAATAAAAATAAATGAAATGCACTTACCTTTACATTGTATCTGGACATCCATTTTTGTTGAATGATAATTGGGTTCAATTTGTTGATAGTTATAAAGGTGTTGACATTGACTCGAGAACAACGTCTAGTCGATAGACGGAAAACGATGTGAGAATTGCAAATATGCGCCGTAGCTCTCAACAAGAGCACTGAGAGGCCACTGTGAACCTAGCGTTATATACCAGTTTTGTTTGTTGTGTCGTCATCAATGCCGTTACTTTACCACTAACATATATATAATTAGAAAATGACGGTCATAAAATTGGTGGTAAGAATGATTCAAGACAAAATATTAAAGATTTATTGAAAAACGTCATTGACTGCTCAATAAATTTATTATTAAAGGCTTTTTTACTGTTAGACTCTTTTGTAATGCAGAAATAATCTTTATTTCATTCTTATTTTACTTCAGGTTATAATTTAATGCTCTAGATATTTCTGTTTTTCATTTTTTCTGAGTGAGGGGGGGGGGCTTAGCGAATAAAATAAGGTTTTCTTTAGGCTTTCAGGGCAGATTTCTGGCGGGCCTGCTGGAACATCTGTTGAAGTTTGTCGAGAGTCTCACGATGTTTCTCTTGCTTTGAGTCGAGATCTGCTATCAATGCCTCTGTTCGTTTCCTGGAATGCAAAATGATAGGAATATTGTGATGAGAAAAAAAGGACTGATTTTAGGAGATAATTTCGGGAGAAATTTCTAAGAGGTCTTTAAATGAATTCTTGTATTACCACTTATTACTGCGATGACTCATGCAATTAATCAAAAGTGACTTGGTGAATAGTTAATAAATAATTTCTGAGCTATTTTGAAAATATTCTAGGAATGATTGGCTTCAGAGAATTCCACGAAAGACTTTTTGTTGGCTATAAAAATTCTACACAAAAGATCTGATGATTGTCTCTGACACCGCTTATTGCGGAGATTATTCCATGAATGAATACACTGCGAGAAAAATCGCAGTTCTCAAACTAAAAAAAAATTAAATTAAAAATAGTTTCTTCTATAAATTCACGAGCATGGTAAGGCAGTTAAATTTCATGCATTACCAGCTCTTGGTGTTACCCAGGATCCATGACGAGGACGTGACTGGCATAGGATCCCAAGAAGACCCCAATATATTTTCCTGTGGTGACTTTGACATGTGATATTATTCCGTCGCCTCAGCCTAATATTTCATTGTTGTTAAGAGCACAGCAATTATTCATATTTGCGACTTTCAAATTCGAACCAAACAATTTTTTTATTTATAATTTTCAACTAACGATTTTGTTGGCCCGAACAAGGCTTGTTTGAGAACTTGTTCGTTTTCCTCTCAGAGTAGTGAAATTACAAAACGAATCGAAGGATGGTATTTTGATGATTTCGGAAATATTTTCGGGGTGAGTGGGTCTACATAGAATGTTTGTGGATATTTTTTCGAGGATATTTCACGCTTAACAAAAAAGATCTTTTGACATTTTCTCCTGAATCCACTCATTCCTAACTTACACTATTCAAAATTTTTTACTGAAATTTTCGTTAAGAGTCTTGGAAGTTTCTAAGAAGTAACATTTCTATTGAAATTTCAAGGGATTTTGTCATTGAAAATTCATAATTTCATAGAAAAATCCGTGCAAACTGTAAATTTCAATTCACTTATTCTGGGAAAATTAATGAAAAATCAGGAAAATTCAGAGAAATCTCTCCTTGAATTCCAGATTTCTCTGAATTTTCAGGGCTCTCCTTCAAAAATTCCTGGAATTCCAAGAATTTTAAAGGAATTATCTGAAAATTCAAGGGAATTTGGTAGTTAATATTCATTTTCACTTGAAAATTCATGTAAATTGTTAAATTTCGTCTTCCTACCGCTAAAAAATGGGACTTTACTTGAATTTTCAGAGGAATTTGAAATTCAATTGACGTTTTTTCACCTTAACGCCAATTGAAGGTAATTTTCCGGAAAATTCAGCCAAATTTTGTTGATAGTGTATATACAGAATAATTCGTCTGTTACTACTGAACTCAAAGCGAATACGAATTCTTGAGAAAAAAAATTGTAGTCCAATCGATTAATGCTTTGTGCTTACAATTCATTTGTTATGAATTCAATTCGCTTATTGACATTCTGCCTAGCCTCTTCCAAGTCCTGTTTGATAAGAACTGGTCCAATCAATTTGAAAACTTCATTGCCAGATTTGAGGAGACTAAGTTCCTCTTTCACTGTGGAATTTTCGTTTAATTGACCATCGAGTTGTTGTCGACTAATCAGCGCTTTGTGGTATTCTGGAACAGTAATAAAGATATTAGAACGTACTCTCCCCTTTGAAAAATTGGATTTCACTGGAGAAGAAGATTTTGGAGCATGTTCATCATGCAACAACAATCACCGAATATATATCCAAGGAAATAATCACATAAATAATTTTTGAAAATCACCTCTCTGCAATTGTTTGTAAGCATCAACCTCAGACTGCATTTTCTTTTGGAATTCCTCCATTTCTCTCCTCAAAAATAACCAAAAAAAGGTAATTAAATTAGTCAATATTTCAAGGTATCTGATAATGATGAAAACAATGTTGAGCATTTTACTCCTAATAAATTCATAATTTTCGTCGAGCTGAAAGTAAAATAATAAACTTACTTGAGCGCTTTTTCACAACTTGGAGTGTCAAATTTGTTTACGAAATAAATAAATTATATGAATGCGTTCACAGGCAACGAGAATGTATGAACATCAACCAACACAATGACCATAAATGTCGAAGTAAAGAAAGAATTTGAGAAAGTTCCTAGGAACTATTTTTATCTCTCTTGCACTCGTGGCGCTCGTCTGTATGTCCTATGTCGATGTTACTAGGACCACAGTGGCGCCTTTTGAAATATTGAGCGCCAAACTTGAAGAGTGGATACGTTAGCCGCTAAACCTCTAATTAGGACTCCATCGAAGTTGACTCGTTCGTGACGAAATAATTGGGTTGAAGGTTTATTTTTCAAATAAATCCATTAGACCAGTGCTTAGGAGAGCACATTAACACTTTATCTATTAAACTTGTTGGACTCGAAAAACTTTAAACTGTGAACTACACACTCAATAAACTTATGAAAACTCTAAGTAAACTTTAATGAAAACTAATTGAAGAGAGAAGCTCAAAAAGTTGTTGGAACAACAGCCACGATGGGACTGGATGGGACTAACTAAAACTTAAACTTAACTTTTAGGGTTGGGTTCAACAACCCCCACTAGCCCACAAGTTGCGCACGCAAACCTGGCCCAGGGGAAAGCGAAAAGTGAAACCCAAGGGAAAATGGGAGAAAAGGGGAGCGTGTGATGTCGCAACTTTTCCCCTCAGAGGGTTTTAGGCCCTCTTAGCGATACAATAAACAAAAGAGAGCTCACACGTATCGAACACATGCTACACCGGAACTTTCGAAATAAACAACTGAAATTTTACGACTTGGGACCCTGACCGTTAATTTTACTTTCCTCTCTAAGTTTTGGATTTTTCAAGGTCAAGTCTTTTCCGTGACGAGTTTTGGAGGGCAATAAATTCGGATTTAAACTCAAGTATTTGACATTTACAATTTTCTGTAACGGTTTTTCTCACGATTGTGGAGTTATTTTCTTCCTTTGTTCATTGTCCTTTCTTTTCCGTACTTCTCAGCATACTACGTTTTAAAAATATCATTTTAAAAATCATTTCCGAACCATAATTTGAATCTCGCGGATTTTTATGGCCGATTAATAGTGCCATCTACGAAATTCAACGTCGGGACGGACGTTACACGTCGTCATCTAGAGTTTTTGGAGAGAGGGGTTTGGCAACATGTATGGTCTATGTTACTAGACTCAATTCCCGGAAGATTATAACTATTGGACGTTTTTTTGAAATTTTCACAAATTTTTTTCTTTCGGAAGAAGTAATTTTTTTGTTAGTTCTCAATATGTATTGCCAACTGAAATTCCGTGTTCTTTCGATTGAGTATGGTTATAATCAGTTGATTCCATCGGAAATGACTTAAAAGGTCTTTAAATTTCTTTTATATCACTAGTTTATGGAATAAACTTTATTTAATGAATTAATATTCATCGGAACTCTCCCATGTGACTCTCTGTGGCCAGTTTCTCGTTACTGGAATTACTTTTTCTGTATTTTATTTCAATGTAAATTGTTTAAAGTAAATAAAAATGGCATGTAAAAGAGAAGAAATTCAAATTTTCGAATTCTACCGTGTTCTCTCCCTTTCCAGTATTGTTACCCCCGCTGTGTGCTGGGTCGAATGGATTGAGTCAAGCAGAGGAGATGGGCCTTTATGATTCGAGTTGTAAAGGCCCATCGCCCAATTTAACGCGCTCTATTCGCTCCATTGAAACACGCAAATTGAGGTCGGGAGCACGGTTTGCTCTGAGAGCAGACTTTGCCTGGCCATGCTCTAGCGAGTTCGCTAGGTTTTTCTATTAAATTTTTCCATACGTGTAAGTCTGTCACAGAGACAGGAAATTACTATGGATTCATTCGGAAGCTTACTATCAATGGAATTGGCACAAGTAAAAACAAGCAGAGGTAGTGAGCATATGACAGCGAGCACGTGACAATGAGCATGTTATTGAGTCATTTTTTTATTTTTTCATCGCCATCAATAAATTGATGGTAGACAAAAATGAAACTATCTCTCAATTTTGTATAATTGGGTGCAGATATTCTGATTGTGCAAGATAAAGGACATCGAGACGAAAATTAGAAAAAAAAATTATAATTGGTTAACTCGCTATTGAGATATTAAAGAAATTAGATTTACATATAAAGTTGAATGTCTCAGAAACTAATTATCCGATTGAGACCATTTTCAATACGAACCATTGTTACTACTAGAGACAACTTCATCCCAAATTTCAAGTTGATATCTCCATTTTTGCGGATGCTAGAGTGCGAACAACGATTTTAGGTCAAAAAGAGAAAAATCTAAATATCTCGAAAACTTTCTATAAATGGGTATACATATTTTGATTGATTGTGATAGAGGGCATCAAGACGAATATTTTGAAGAAAAAGAATGAAATCGATTGGGTAGTTTTCGAGATATTTAGGAAAAAGTGTAAAGAAACAAATGGCTATTTCTCAAAAACTAATTGACGGATCCAGCTGAATTTAGGCATGGAGTTAGTCCCAAATGATTTCAATAAACTGACAAAATTTCAGATTTTTTGGAATAAAGTTTCTCATTTATTCGTTAATTTTAAGAAAAAGTGACCACCGCCGAGTAGACATTATCACACACAGACATGGTCCCCAAACTTCGTATTTTTCCGTTTCAGACCATTCTGAATCGTTTCCAAGCAAAATTAGCAAAAATGAAAATCGAACGAATGCAAAGCTTCCATTCGGAAGCAAAAAGGACGAAAAAACGACGAATAACGCAAAAAGTAAAAATTTTTGTCCTCTGGATTGAACTTTTATAGAACGATAATTAAACAAAGATCAGGGTAAGTCAGGGTTCTATTCAAGTGTTTGGATTGGTTCATTTTCCTCGACTTTTTTTATTCTCTTTATTTTTTTATTTATAAAATATGTCAATGCACTTGCTCAATATCCAAATTCAATTACAATATAATCACCCAACAATAAACATTTCGTTAAAAAATATATTCTTCACCTGGTACTGAGAAAATGAGGAAACCCAGGTTTACAATTGAGTATTCATTCTCTTTACAATGATTCATTCTATGAATACTTTGTGGTGCTTTCTTCAGTAAAAATGAGATAATTTAGTCATTGGATCGAGAAGATATGCATTAATTATGAACACCACTTATTTAACAGAATACAAAGAAGAAAAATAATTTCGGCATAACTATAACAAATCTGTTCAGTTCATCTTGGACCTTCGAACTAATTTCAATGGCAAATACGTGTAATGAAATACAGTAAAAATGAAAACATAGAGATCTCTGCGAAAAATAATTCTGAGGTGAATCATCCAGTATGAGAATCCGTTTTGTGATTCAACCAATTCACCTTGAGGAAAAAAATGCTTATTCCGAATTTTTCTTGCGTTCAGAATGTAATATAGTCTGTATCAATTCATTCAGACATTATGAAACTTTTCCCATATTCAAGTTATTGTGAAACTTTATTCGTTCGAACACTGGCCGATTCACCCTATTCTAATAAATATGTTCCCGAGAAGTTGAAGAAAAAAAATTCTAAATTTAATTAAGGTTCCTTCGAGAATATCAGAGGACCTTCTTCGTAGCTCATTACATTTTCTACGAAAAAGGTCTTCTAATGAATTCCTCTCAACTTTTTCCTTCGGATCCCGAGATTTTCGTCCAGTAATCTTCGTATTAATTTTGATTTTTTCTCTTTCATAAACTTTGAATCATTTAAATATCTCGAAACTGACAGATTTTATGGAGAAATGTGGTAAGACGTTCTTTGAATTACAGAAAAAAATTTATATGGAGAATGTTTTCTGAAAATCTCGTGATAGAACTGTTTCGATATTTATCTACTGAAATTTTGCACTATTTCTATTTCTTCACATAAAAAATTGAAAAATCGGTCGTTAAATCTGTAAGATATGCATCAAATTACGAACACGACCTCATTAAAATGATAACTAAACGTCAATTATCATAAATACAAAAATTGCACAATCTCTTCAGTTTATCTCAGAAAATGGAAAAACCACGCATAAAAAGCTTGTAAAATAAATTCTAAACTCAAATCTTTCCTAAGATAACAAAATTCTAATTGAATAAATGGTTGCACTGGTCCGATCTATTTCACAAAGAAGTTGCATTCTAAAACTAAGAATTTGACATCTTCATTTTTATGCAGAAGAGGTGGAGGGCCCAGTGGGTAGTTATCGAATTATTTACGTCCTCTGGAATATCGACCCCGAGAATTATTTTTGGATATTTTGTCGGTTACTACTGACAGCGGAAAGTATACACTGAGAAAAAACTGCTTTTAACAAAGAAGTAAAATTGTCAGTTTTAAAAATCGTGAAATTTCCTGATAAATAATTCGTTCTAGGCTGAAAGCCCTCGGGCAATGGCCATTTGTAACAATGTATATTTCTTGCAATAAATAACGTTAAAAGTTAAAGTTAGTTAATCTCATTCTCAGACTGAGAGAAAAAAGTTTTCCAGCAGAATGAGATTCTTTTGTCCCGAGAGAATTTGTAAGCGTTTACAACACTAGAAATGATGTCCTTCCCATAAATTCATGTAGTTTGCGTTATATCTAGAATTTTTTTCATCGGGACTTTGATTACATAAAATCTTGCACAAAGAGCACAACACTTGAGATCAATTTTCTATACACTTGAATTGATGATGAAAGTGTTCGTCGTGCAATTGAAACAAAAATTCATCAGTTGGAGATGATCAGGGATTAAATCGAGAAAGTGTAAATTCTCATAATCTTTTAAATTTTAGGTATAACGCAAACTATATGAATTTATGGGAAGCCGTACCCTAACACTTATAAATTTTGTCGGGACAATTTTACCCGGAGATTTAACGATTCTAGAAATTGACAAGCGAATATTTTCTCGTATCAAGAAAATTATCTTTGTCAGAAGTAATTGTTTCTCTCAGTGTACGAAAAATATCTGTAGTGAACCCCTGTAGAATTCCCCCACCGTACCAATTCTCTTGATCAAAACTCCAGGCGGAAAAAGTAATCTACCAAAATTATTTTGGCAAAATTATCTAGTCATGAAGCCGATGTTACTCATCTCGACTTTGAAGCATCACGAATTTCTCCTCGAAACCTCATCCACCATCTGCTGAAAGCTAACACCGCCCGCACAAACCCTCATCATTCCAATACTCTCAAACAACTGACCAGCCTGGAGATTCTCAGGCAATCTCGTCAAGAACTGAGCACCCCTGACAAAATCCATGCCTAACAGTTCCTCCTGATAAAGATTCAAAACCCCCAACGCCGTCCTGAACAAAAACTCATCCCCATCCCTGACAAAAATATCCCAAACCCTGCAGGCAACGTCCAACGGCATGGCCTTGGCATAAATTGTGTAAACCCAGTCCAGCAAATAAAAATCAGGACTCAATCCAGAAGAGACAAAATGAGCATGAACTTTTGGCAGATTATTCAATAACGCTGTAGTATAAACCTTATAATAAACATTCATTTGAGTCTGGTTGAGGGTAAATGCAGCCCTGTGACAAGGATTATCCAACAGATTCGAAAAACAGATGAATGCGTCATTTGGCTCCATATTCAATGTCAAAATTGCACCGATGAAGCTCATTCCCTGGACGTATCCCACCTCAGGCCTGTGAACGCAATACGCAGCTAAAACACTGCGCAAGGGTTCATTCAATGGTCCATCCTCCTGGAACACACACAAAGCTGGAAAGGTCCTTGACACATCCAACTTGATTGCCACTAGGAACTCGTGATTAATTTTCTCTCTCATGTCATTGAGACAATTTCTGTAAATGTGGTCTTCTATGCCTAATCTGTTACTAATTCCCAATCTCCAGACTCTTCCTCTTATGCTGGGGGGCAATCCCCTCCACCAGAGGTCCTTCACATCCTTCGATGATTTCAGTTCCTTAAAATTAGGGAGAATTTCATTGGTCCAGAGTCTGGAGTCGATCAAGAGTCGCTCTTCCTCTTTATGTCTCTCTTCTTGTTTCTTCTTCCGTTCTTTCTCCTCTCGGGTCTCTCGTCTCCGCACTGACTCGAGGATCTCATTGTGTTGCTTCTGGTGCTTGATTTCTTCCTCCAGAGTCTTCGCTGGGAGGTAAGATGGACGAGAGTGCTGAATCAGACCTAGAGAGCCTATTCTGTCGTTTCGAAGGGGCTTGCTTGAGTTTTCACGCCGCCTGAAGAAATTTTTCATTAGCTCCAGGGTTAAGAGCTTGGCTTCAGATTTGTCCAACATAATCTCATTTTGTGGAACACTCTCGTGAAGTTTTTGGGAGTGATGGGGTGGGGGGTGGAGTGAATCTCAATTCATTTTGGATTTTAGGAGGTGGAGGATTAGTCTTTTGTTGTTCAGATCTTAGTTTGAGGTTCATTGAGGTTCTGTTGTGGCTGGTTAACTCCACTGCAACATAATAATTGAAGTGTTGGGTCATTGTTGAGGTATCTGTTGCTTTTTAAAAATCTAGTTCAGTAATGAAGTGGTAAAGGTCAACAAACGAATATAAAATTTCTATGAGGTTCGGTATGCTTCATGATTTGGATGCCGAATTATTCAAAATCAACATGATACCGACGATAATGGGGTAAAATGGACCAGCTTCAATCGTCAAAGGCTGTGATTCAGATGAATCAGGTCTTATTTTTTAGCTTAAAAAGTATTTTGAGAATGGGGAAAATCGGAATATTCCACTTTGCTGTTTCTAAGTTATTGATAGGGAATTGACCTCGGGAAAAATTTCGTTTTCCGAAAAAAAAATTTCAAATGACCATTTTTCCGCGTAATTTTTTCTCAGGAATCCGATTTTGTAGATCAAATTTGTCCGAAACCGCTAAAAATGAGAGATGCAATTTTTTTAAGTTGATTGATTTTCATACAGAAAAAAATCGAATTTCTCATTTTTAGCAGTTGGAGACAAATTTGACCTACAAAATCGGATTCCTGAGGAAAAATTACGCGGAAAATTGCAATTTCCAAATTTTTTTTCGCGAACAACGGTTTTCAAATTATTTTTTTTATAATATGATCACAAATTTTCGCTGCCTAATTATAAAAAATGTGGGAGAAGATACATTTTTAAGTTTATTGGGCGACCAAAAAAAATGGTCATTTTCAATTAATTGATTATATTATCGGAAATTTTAATAAGTTTCAATTTATCAGCATAAACTCGGTCCATTTCACCGCCCTTTATTGTAGGGAAGGAAAATGAGAGATATTTTCTGTTCTAACTACCTAGCCCCAGAAAACAAGTCTTGTGCTGAATTTGGACCAGTCGTTTCTGGAACAGATGAGTAATACAAAAGACCAAAAGAGCCCATTTGCGTTATCATAGGCGGATTTCTCACGTCTTGTCAATTTTTGAATTTACGTGTACAGAAATATAATAGAAAATAGTGCATCCTTCAAGAAATTTGTTAGAAAATAATTGGAAATTTTATCAGTTTCCGCTATCCACTATATCCGCTTTTCAAGAAAAATATTCTATAGGAAGAAATCAACGGGTGTTTAGATTTTTAGAAAACATATCCTGTAGATATTTTTTCCATCGAATCATTCAGCATTCCATATTTCTACTGGAAATTGCAAATTTAATATTTTAATATTTAATAATTTAATATTTTTATTGAAAGCGTCACTTGTTGAATTTACGTGTACAGACATGTAATAGAAAATGATGCATCCTCCAAGAAATTTGTTGGAATCTGATTGGGAATTCTATCAGTTTTCGCTATCCACTACAACAACTTTTTAAGAAAAATATTCTATAGGAAGAAGTCAATGGGTGTTTAGATTTTCATAAAACTTATCCTGTGGATATTTTTTCCATTGAATCATTTAATATTTCTAATGAAAATTGCCAATTTAACTCTCGATCACTCGTGCTCGGGCGCCAGCTTTCATCCGTCGTACGGTAGACGCAGCACCGCTGGGTTAAACCGAACGCGCTGTTGCCACTTTGGCTCTTACCACTACGTGCGCATTTCAAGTGTGGCAGTCAATGTAGCAACACTGTCGCTCGAGTGGTCGCCAGGGACTGACTTGTATTGGGCGGCGCGGTGCCACTTTTCTGTCCGTTTGACGTCTTTTTTTTTTAGCTGAACAAATTTCCCGAGAAAAAACGGATAACGCTGTGACGTTTGAGGTTTTGAAGGGGTTACTCAGACAACCCAAATCAAAGATGAACCCTCGGGTCGGAAACTTGACCCTTCTACTTCCGGCTGGGTCTTGCGATTGGAGCCTAAGAGGAGTCTGCTCAAAATTGGGATGGTTTTGTAGGAAAAAGTCGATAAAAGATCACTTCGGTTAATCAATAATGTTCAGAAAACTGTTTAATGCCTACAAAACAATAGTGTAAAATGGGTTCCGTGTACGCGTGATTAAGTTGTTTGAGTTATTATCAAGAGGGAAAGATCGATTATCCTGTACTTACTTCTAACCGTCATCACCCTTCGTTTTGGAGCGGCAACTCATTGCTAAGCAAAAACGGAAATTAAGCATTCTCACGATTTTTAGAAACTCACACAACCATGCTGCTGTCATTGACAGTTCCCAATACAGTCAAACAGTTTCTGGACGAAAACTGGACTCCAGTGTGAATGTGAAACTGCTTAGATAAATTTTTTTAGTTTCATGAACGGAAATAATGTGAAAACTATTATTTGCTTAAGAATAAAATAATCAACATATAGACTAGGTCCATACTTCACAACGCAAACGCTTAATGAAAGGATTGAACTAGGAACTTTAATTTTTTCAAAAATTTTAAGCCTCGAGAAACATACTAAAATATTTAAAAAACGAAACCGGTGCTCAAACGGCGCTCATTGAGTGAGTGATCGAGGTTAAATATCTTAATATTTAATAATTTAATATTTACTATTTTTATGGAAATTGTCAATTGTTGAATTTACGTGTTCAGAAATCTAATAGAAAATAGTGCATCCTTCAAGGAATTTCTTGGAATCTAATTTGAAATTTTATGAGTTTTCGCTATCCACTATAACAGATTTTCAAGAAAAATATTCCATAGGAAGAAATCAACAGGTTTTTAGATTTTCATAAAA
Organism: Diachasma alloeum; assembly: GCF_001412515.2. NCBI lineage: Eukaryota > Metazoa > Arthropoda > Insecta > Hymenoptera > Braconidae > Diachasma > Diachasma alloeum. The sequence continues at coordinate 303,612 of NW_021680520.1, read as the reverse complement.
ATTATCATGTGGCTATTTTTTCTATCGAATCATTAATCATTCAATATTTCTAATGAAAATTACCCGGAGGAACTGCAGAATGTTCGCTAGAAATCAGAAAAAATCCGTACATGAAATTTCCGACAGAATTCCCTAGCAAATTAGGCAAAAAATATCTATTGGAATTTATCATATTGAAATGTTATACTGATAAGGGTCGAATTAATGGAGGAAAACCATCGAAAGTCTTTCCTGTATTTTTTTAACTTAAAGAACTCGTTTTGAGATTTTTCCTGCACAAAGAAAAAAAGTTTTTAATTTCCAGAACCAAGTGACTGATTTAAAAAAATTCATGATTCTAGAAGGTATTGTACTGAGAATAATAGAACTGGGGGACATCCTTGATTTTCACACATGTACGGACCACTCGCGTTCTTATGCGTAATTATTGTTTTAAATAATAAACTATGATCACTAAACGTCAAATAAACAATTTTAAATTAATTTGAGGCATTGGAATTATTCATTATTAACAATTGAATTATTCAAATCGCCCTAGCACCCAAACTATGAAGTATATCACGTACAAAAATGTTCATGGCCACGGCCATGGTCTTTTGGCCGCTTGCCATGGCCTTTGATCTTTGTGCCCCTGCGGCCCCCTGGGACCTTTAAGGTCATAAGGGCCATAAGGGTCACGAAGTACAACAAGGTTACGAGGGTCAAGAGGGTCACACTCCCTTACTTGATTATTTGATTATAAGTTTTTTTTTTTTCATGGCAATTCTATGGCAACGTCCCTCAGCAGCGCCATGGCAACGTCCTTCAGCAGCCCCATGGAAAAGGCCATGGGCAAGCGTTGCCATGGCCGTGGCCATGAACATTTTTGTACGTGACATATAGATGAAAATTTTCAAATCATGAACCATCTACAATTTAATAAGGAATAATTTTTTCGCCACGGCGGGCGGAAAGGACACATTTTCCTCCCGCTTCGCAACAACAAACAATGCTCACAACAACAACAATACAACAAACAACAATGTTTGACCAATGTCAAACAACAATGCATTGTGAATTGTTGTTTGAACAATGTTTTTATTGTTTAATTGTTTCCCGCTTCGCGGGAGGAAAATCTGCCTTTCCGCCTACGCCGTGGCGAAAAATAACGTTCTCACCACGGGAGGTGAAATAAAGGATCCTTACCCACGTGGTTACCACCCTCGCCTTCGGCTCGGGTGGTAATTCTGCACGTGGGCACGACTCCTTTATTTTCTCTCCCTTGGTGGAAAATATACTATTGTCTAGTATCAATTTTACGTATCTCACGTATAGATTCCGAGATATGAACAATAAACTAGTTACGCGACTCGACATAGCGCTCTCTCCTTACGGCGCGCGGTGGGCTTGAGAGCGCTGTGTTGGGTCACGCAACTCTTTCCATGTTCACATTTCGAAATCTACAGGAGATATGCGAATTTAACAAAAGACAAAAATTATTCCTTATCAAATTCTAAATGATTCGTGATCCGAAAATTTTCGTATATTGTTCATAGTTTGGGCGCTAGGGCGATTTGAACAATTAAATTGTTGATAATAAATAGTTGCAATGCCTAAAGTTGATTGGAAATTATTAACTTGACGTTCCGTAATCATAGTTAATTGTTCAAACAAAGAATTACGTATTAGAACGCGAGTGTTCGGTCGGTCAGTCAATTTAGAAGCGCTTTTTGGGGGTGTCCCGTAGTTCTATAAAACACTAGTTACTTAATTTCAGAAAAAAATCTGAATTCAAGAATGTTCTCAATTTTAAAACCCAGATGTTCGTCACTCAAGAAGTCCAAGGTTGTTACCAGGAGTATTCAAATGGTCAGCATTAGAGTTTTTTTGGCAATATTTAACTTGCGATTTTTTGGGTCAAACCAGACTTGTTTAAAACAAAATTTTTGTTTCTTTCAGTGTGGCTTTGACAAAATTAATTAATTAAAGTTTCTTGTACATGGGCTCTTATAGGATTAATTTTTTAATTAATAAAACAACTACTGGAAGGCTTCAAAAATGAAAAGAAAAATGAAGGGGAATGTGAAGAACGACACTAAATTCAAAGAGAGAGAAAAAATCTGGGGCACAGACAAATAATGAAGATATTGAAAACTTTAAGCCACATATAACCTCATGCCAACGTCTCGATTCGATTCACATTGAATATTTTATTCCTGAATAATTGATTCTGGTTGGTGGATTAATGTTTTGATCAACATGAAGAAGATAAGTCTCTCTAGCAGTTGAAAAAATAAATAGAAATTCTTTCAGTGACTGCAACTTCAGATAATATCCGTAATTCAATGTTATTGAAGAAGTTACGTTTTGGAGCAGGCAATTGATAACTTATAAATCGTTAACCGAACAAATCTCCTCAAACCCAAAAATAATCTTGAATAAAAATTTGCATTTTACCTAATCGTTGTTAAAGTAAAATTTACTAATTTCCCTCGAGAAATTGAACTCACTTGACATCTGTCAAATTCACTCGATTATTCACGAGACATTGTAACACTACTCATGATAACTCTCCACTAATGAGATTCATTATGTAATGATTGGGATTATTTACATTGCTAATGGACGAATTGATAAATGTACTAATGAGAAATGTGTTATCTTCATAAACAATTCACATGCTTCTCAGTCGCTCCTCTCGTACTATTTTGGAGTGTCCAAGTGATGCCTGATGCCTTCAGTGTCAATTCCAGAGGCCGCCACTTGATGAGGAAAGTGAAAACGTGTACATTTACCCCATGTTCCAAGTAAAATGTGGCTCAATTTGTTTAACTAGTTAGAATACTTCGAATTTGTAGACAAATTTTTATGTTTGTGAGTTATATAATCGGTGTTTCTGCGAATTATTCATTGTGTGGGTGGTCAATATGAGTGTGGGGTAAATCGGGTTCTTTTAGTGGAAAATATGGCTGATTATGTTGACGTATCATCTTCTTGATATTTATGGCAATTGTTGAGGATAATTGACCAGGTGAGACCCTTTTAGTATTCCATTATTTATTTTTTTCGTCATTGTTCACTCGGGAAAGGATGATCACTGATTTTCGTAATTATTCAATTGTTTTCACAATGTTTTGGGGATGTTCAATAAGTTTGGTTATATTCACCAATTTCTCACTGTTTCCTTATATAAAAATAATTGAATAATAATTGAAGTTGGTTTTTATTCTTCAAACTTTGCACAATTTTTAGGTCTCTTTGTTTATAACGTGAGCCTTCATTATTTAATTTATAGTTATTTACCAATGTTTTCAATAGATTGCCATATTTTTTGTTTTTGGAATGCTTGAGTTTTTTTTCCAACATGAAACGCACGAAAATGACAAATTTTGGAAACGGAGAATAAAGGGAATGAATGAAAATTTTATGTGAGGAGAAACTCATAAAATTCTAGTATAGAGTTTAAAATTGGGGTCACTAAGAGCACACCTTAGGGTTTCTTTCGAATACCTTATTTATCTACAGATTTCATCAATTTATCTGTGATTTATTGATCTACAGATTGAACAGTCGCTCATATTTGGCTTTCCAAATAAGGAGTACATTATGTTTATAATAGCCACAGCTATTAAAAAAAAATTTAATTAGCTATACTACACAGTTTAGGAGATAATAAACAATGAAATCGCGGGCTTCTAACAAGCGAGGTACAGGCCAGACGGGGTTTATGGGTCCCCCCGGACGCGATTTTTCCATCTCATGAGGAAAGGGTTCTTACGATGTTCTTAAAAAACTAATCCGTGATAGATTGATAAATTCCGAATACGGTGAATTTTTTGTAAAATTTTTTACTACATAGTTTCTGCGATATTCAACTTTAAAAATGGAAATGTAAAAGGATTCCTTATTTGATTCATATAACTAATTAATAACTAATTTCTTATTTCATTCACACTGTTATGGTTGCCTGCATCAACAACATATGAGAAGAGAAAATCTGAATAACTTATGAGAATGCAATAAATTAAGTTATTTAAAAGCTAACCCGGTGGCTTGGCGCAGTGGGTAAGTTCGTTGCCTCACATGCGAAAGGTTCCGAGTTCAAATCCCGACCGGGTAGAATGGTGCGATCTAACCATTTAAAAAGTCTTGATCATCATCGTAGTATACTCTAACCGGGTTGAAGCAATGTAAAATAACGATTAAAAAAAATTTAAAAGTTAAAATTCGGAAATCCATAGGGACTAATTTTTTGGTCCGATTATCTTGGGATATACCTGAAGATAAGCCTTCTCAGGTTTCAAGAATACAAAAGCTTGGACTGGCTGTAAATAAAACTACTGGTTTGATAAGAATACGAAGAATTCAATAAGAGATTGATGGATTCATAAAATGTCACGTTTTAATTATTGCCTTTTCACTCTTTTTATTTTGATCATTGTTTCCATCACTTCTTATTTGATTTATTACTTCAATCATCTGTTTAATTAATTCAAATATCTTTTATACCTTAGACTTTCGAAAAATTAATTTTGCTTCCGAATGGAAGCTTTGTAATCGCTCAAATTTAGGTTTCCAATTTTTTGTGTTAAACAATGAATATCTAATCCTCATAATATTGATTCTGCTTTCATTATTTGTCAACAGTGATGGAATAGTCTTGTACGAATCACCCTTGGGTATTTGAAGGTTTCCTATAATGAAAATTTCTGATTGAATGGCCTAATGGAACTTTAGATTACAGACAAATTTATTGATTATTGCATCTGAAAAAGGTTGTCAAATAATATTCTCAAATTTGTTTCAGGGAGATTCGATCCTTCTTAACGAAAAAACATTCAATTGCAATCATTTTTGCTTCCAAATGGAAGCTTTGTAATCGCCCAAAATTATGTTTCAAATTTTTTGTGTTAGGATAACTAAATATTGTCTACAAAATCCCAATAGGCGATTTTTAGATGGGGTCTGTATGTACACTGAGAACAAAAATAATTTTTGCCAAATATCATTTTGCTTCAGAGAAGTATTTGTTTTTTCAATACCGTATTTCTTCATTCGAGGCATTCTCAGGCAATCCTCATTAGATTTTAATTATGTCAATGATATTGTTACAGAAGATGATCATATTAGTTATGACCTTGAGTGAACTCCTTCAATAATTATCAACATTAAAAAATTAATCGATATTCTTTTCTCTAGAAAATAAGAAATTTAGGCAAAATGAATAATCATTAGAGGAGTGCATCCAAGGTCATGTGCAACATAAACAACTTCTAGAGCAATATGATTGTTATAATTGAAACCTAATCAGGTTCGCCTGGGCATGATTAGGTTTCAATTATAACGATTCGATTACATCGATTGAAGAAATACACTTTTAAAAGAAATAAATGCTTCTCTCAAGTAAATGAATATTTGGAAAAAACAATTTTTTCTTTTAGTGTCTATATGTATGAATGTACGTATAAATGTGTGTATATACGTGGTATTTTTTCTTCATTTTTTTTCACGAAATTTTCTTATAAGGGATCAATCGAATTTCATGAATTTTTTCATGGATATGGATTTTAGTAAGCACTATTCATTGCCACCAATTGAGATTCAATTTTTCATACAGATTCGAAAAAACATGATATTTGTCCAAAAATCGATCACTCAGAAAAGTATATTTCAATGCCTTCTTAATCAAGTTGAAAAATAGTGAGAACAGCATCATTGCTTATCATGTTACACAAAACCTGAGCTTTTTATATCAAAATCTCTATCTCTTTTAAACTCAGGTACCAGTCTATTATGTTGAATACTTATTCATATTGAGGCATAGTCCCGACTAAGTTCTGACCGAACCTGGGTTAACTTCTGGCTAAATCATGAATAAATCCCGATTAAATCCCTGCTATGTACTGATTAAACTGTGATAGAATAAAATAATATGCAAAATTGTTATCATATTTCAATTGATAATACCCAGAAAACAATTTTTGCCAGTGCCATCCAAAATTTAACAGTACAAAATGCTAATTTATCAGCAATAATAATTATACTCATTTATTAAAAAATGCAATTATTCCACTTGTTTCACCTAACAATCCACAAGATGACGAATTTTGTTGAGAAAAAAATTATAAGGCGCAATGTTTTCACGAATAAAAATATTGATAACACTAAACTACAACGAAAAAACCGAAATTCCGTGGAGGAATCCTAGCAAAATTTGAGTTCACATGACACAATATCAATTATTAATAATTTTGCTGATTGGTAATGATCGATGTTTCAGTCAAGGATTTTTATGTCGTTCAATTAAAAATTATGTAAGGGAAAGTGGGGTAAAATGAAACATAGGGCAAAATGAAATAGTCGAAAAACGCCTGTTTGACGCAATTCAAGCAAAAAACAATTTTTTTTATTTTTTTCAATTAGTTTTTGTTTATTAACTTTCTTTCATTTTTGGGAGTACTGATGAGAATAATAATTTTCAATTCAGTAAAATGGAAACTTATTGAGAAGTTTTGACGGGAGGAGATTTTGCCAATGGATTAATTGAAAAGAAAAAGAAATAGTAAGATTTAAAGTCCAGAGCAAGGCCCAGCTGATGACCCAGAGGGGGAAAAACGAAAATGTGATGCTGCATTTCAATCGAATGAAAAAAGAAAAGTGTAATCGGCCTAATCTAATCAATTGAATTATAACCCATTGAATTATAAGACGAATAGAAATTGATTATCTTCATCAGTACTCCCAATAATAAAAAAAGTGAATAAACAAAAGTTGATAAGAAAAATTTTTTTTGCTTGGAGTGGGTCAAATAGTCGTTTTAGGGCTGTTTCATTTTGCCGCACTCTCCCCTAATTGTTGGTTGAAAAATGTTTTACTTTCATCCCGGAGTAAATATTGATGATTTAGTTTAGTTTTTTCTTCCATGAACCTCTCACAAAAAAGATTTTCCGTTATTTCTTTTCGAAACCGATCACTTCCTGGATAATCACCTAATCAACAATGATAATCACTTCACCATTAAATTATCTGCAATTAAAATTCATCACTTCATTTTATTTGAATTGAATCTTCTTAATAAATAAATAACCTTCTCCTTCAACTACCTCAGACCTTCAGACACTCAGAACTTAAAACACTGAAAAAATGGAATTTCCATAGGAGTATGCTAATGCAATTTACCCCACTCATCTTCTATCCAATTAGTTGGCGAAACTAGGGAACAGTCGGACAATCCCAGTCATCAGCGTTAAACATCACTGCCACTAAATTTAACTGATACATTTATTCATGTTACTTACAAGTTAATAATCTAATAAAACCCATCGACAGTATTTACAATTCCATGTGTCTAAAACCGTAAATCACCGTCAATAATAATGAATTGGTTTTTACTTATCACGTTAGCACACGTTGCGATGTCGGGTGGCGCCGAAGAGCCTCCTGGACTGTCTGAGGACACTGCATCCGATGCAATCGGTGCATCCAATCTCCAGGAACAGGATAAATCGGAACTCGTCAGTTACAAAGACATTATGATGAAGAATAAAGTTGATTTGAAGAAGAAAGAGGAGGAAGTCCAGGTAATTATTTTATTTCTATTCGTGATATTTTTATTAGGCTCGAGGTCACTTCGTTGAGGAGATGAGGCCAATTATTGATTAACAATTCCTCAACATCAACACAGAGAACATTAAGACAATTTCTTTCTAATGTGAAAGAGTAGAAAACGTGAGTTTGTGAGAACATCTTGGAGGATCTTTTTCGTAGACAAAAGTGAGAGTTACTAAATTAATGTCTATGAAAATTCAACAACCTTCTTTTAATCTGGTGATATTCCCACAAATTAAACTGTTGAGAATTTCTGTTGAATTTTTAGAATTTTTAGAATGAGTAGAATAGAATAGAATAGAATACTGATAGAATACCGATAATCTGGACGAATTAAATTTTTGATTTTTTCTCGAAAACAATAGATCCATCTTAGAAAATTCTGAGTAATTTTTTTTTTTTTCATAATAGAATTATACTGCAATATCACATATTTGGCATGAATATTTTTCTGTTATTTTTTCTCTGGGAATCGCAGCCAATAGAATTGTTTACGGATATTTCCTGATGGCAAGGGTGAAGGGAAATATTTATGTGGGAACCCTCTAGATTGCTTCAGTTTAGGTAGAATGCAACGATTCTATGGTCGCAATTCTACAGGCAAAAATAATCATATTGAATTGTTTAAGAATTAAGAAATTCATCTGCGATAATTTTTTAAGGATATCCAAGCATCTTTCAGAGTTTGATACAGACCACACTATAGATTCAACCATTTTCAATCATCAAACTTGTCAATTAAGATGCGTGAGAAAAATTTGAAAAGAATTATGAATATTCAGCGTCATTTAAATTACATTTTTTCTAGAATTATTATTATTTTTAACATTCATTGTTTATAAATAAATAATTGGAATTGTTTAAACTTTCGGAAACATTATTTTTTAGGCATGAAATCGCTTTCTGGTAAAATTTTAAATATGAATAAATTTGTTACGATTCCGAACAAATGATTTTTATGGTGAAAAATTGATTGTTTGGTATGTGTTTATAAAAAATGCTCGCAATTTTCAAAAATTGCAATTTTTTAATAGTTTTGTGACGTTTTGAGTTAGATCACCCACCGCATTAATCCTGGATGATCTAACATGTGACTAGTCCCTGAAACTAGTCACAAATAGAATAGTATATTACGCAACAAGTGCGTAATGGGTTTTTTGGCTCGTGGGAAGTTGTAAAACGAGCCGAAGGCGAGTTTTACAATCCCACGAGTCAAAAAACATCATAACGCACGAGTTTCGTATACTATTTTATGTCATAGGGCCCAGAATCCGCGATTCTACCGAGCGAAGCGAGGTTAGAATCGCGTGATTCTGGGCACCTATGACATAAATAAGCTTTTCTTTCCTAGGGCCGTCGTACCCTATGTTGACCGGCTAACTGTCGCGTGGGATTCACTCAAGTTGGGAATGATAAGGGAATCGGAAGGTATTGTAGCGAAGAGAAATACACGATTAACTGGTAAAAGTATGGTATATTTAACTCAACTACTAACTACGATACACGACAGTGTTATTGATGGGTTCGGTAAACGCGTTATTAATATTTGAAGGAGCTGGGGTGACCGTCTAGCTTCACTCCCGATCGTACTCTGCCCTATTCCAGAGTCTTTGTAAAATGCTCAAAACCTAAAATTGCAGAGCAAGCAGTCTCACGGTCCCGAAACACTAAGACAATTAAGTGCCATCATTGACACACAACTAGAACAGTTAAACAGCTTCTTTACCGAGAAGCTGGACTCAGATGGCACCGTGAGAGTGCTGAGCTCTGCTCCTGCACGATGAGAAAGAAATCATATTTCTTTTCTCATCGTCCCACATTATAAATTTAATGTAACGTATTATTCATAATACGTCACATTGTATTCAACAAATAACCGACGTATTAATGACAATACGTCACACTCCCCTAATTAAACTATTGTTACCCTAGACAACATCTAGGTCACAATAGTAATCAAATCAAAAGACATCACACATGTCTGTGCCTTATGGGCCTCATCTTATGCCTGAAGAGCTATCAAAACCAAATCCCATGCTTGAGGAGCACTTATCCTGGATAGGTTTCCCAAGTAGAGTGCAAGTAAGTTGCACGGACTTAAATAGCCTATTTAAATTCCTTTTTGTGAAAGGAAAAATTGATAAAGGTAACCCTGATCAACCGAACCTTTACAAAAATTTTGTTTTCATACAAAAAGTTACAAATTATCGGGCCCAATATCAGGCGATAGATTATAATGCATCCCTCTCTCTAATACACATTCTCTTCTCTGACCTGGTATGTGTAAATTGTAATTTTTCAGAGTCCATTCCAATCATGCAGCTGAACTCTACATATTTCCGGTTCCCAATGAAATTAGCTCTATTGCTTCCAAGAGATTCTGGTCCATGAAACGAAATGGAATCTATTTCTACGATTATCCAAAAGAAAAAGGAAAATATCCATTTATATTTGTCTGATCCTTCAATCAATACACCCGGACTCGTGTTCCCAAAACTGATAATTCATTCAAAAACGTAGAAACCATTTAGCTCATTCAATAATTTGATTCTACAAATCTTCCTGTTTTCCAGAGAAATGCTAAATAAAAATGTTGAAGAGGAATCTCTTCCTATTTGAACTCTTTTGACCGCATGACATAATAATATACGAAAGAGACTGAACTATACATATTTTCTTTTTTTTTTTTGTTCCTGAGGACCTCCAGCTGTGTACGTTCCATTTGTGATTATGAATACTGAAATATTCCATCCTTTTTAGAGCGGAAGGCAAGATAATTTAAGTTATGAATTTTTTCTACTTATCATTTTTGATACAGTATCCCTCCCCCACTAGGCCAGAAATTTCTCTCCTGAGTAATCGGATGTGGAGAGTCTCCAGCACTTTGAATTCTTCCCCACAGATCCGTCGTTGTCTCGTTCCTTCTCGCCGATTTTGATGAGAGTCACCTGGATGACTTTCCTGTACTGTCGCTGGTTCGTTATCGGTCAGCTGATGAAAATGATCTCCTGCGATCATGTAGCCGGGCGTCGTCCTCTGAGAACCTTGACACTTCGTTGGTCTCGGAGATTCACCGTCCTCAATCCATATGACCGATATACTGTCATCTCATTGAGAGTAAGAATCGGATGAAGGACGTACATCAGCTGTTGGTTTGGCTGCACTTCGGTCAATTGGTGCTGATATTCCTCCAGGATCAAATGACCAACGCGTTATCGGCCAGTGGTCGGCACTCGCCACACTTCCAAAGATTGCATTCTCCGGATCGGATTTCACTGTCTGCTGAAGTTCTTTTCTAAATGACAAGGTTACAATAGTACAGTTCATTCCCAATGTCGAGATTTTGTCCTTTTGTGCGTAGAGAAATTTCAACACTATTGGTTTGTCACTATTGATCACTTTATCTTCTCCTTCCGTTTCACTGTTCATATTGGGAACTGCATCTCCCCCTATTTTTCCATTGCACTCAACCATTTCCTCACTGCCTCGAGGTCTCGATTCTCTTGCTTCGGTGTCGGCCACATGGAGGTCAGCTGACGGCGATGCGTCACCTGGGTCAGGTTGCCAGCGCCTTATCTCTGCGTTGCCTCGCTCCGCTACTTCTGCAAGTTGTTCATAGCGATCATCTAATGAAGATACTCTTTCTCCACTTATTCCGAAATTGATGGTCGGAATAGTTGATAGTGGTGAGGGTTTTTCACTCAATCCGAAAGGTGAATCAGGTGGGGCCTGTCGATCGACTATAGCTTCGACAGCTGAGACATCAACTGATGCTCGCATTCCTCCTGGATCGAGTAACTGATGCCTTGTCTCCGAACCTTCCTCGTCTCCATAGAATAGTGCAGGTCCACTAACATAAATATCCGAATATTTTTCAACCATGTCTTCTGCAATTTTATCGTATTTGGATGTCTGCAGCACCGGTTTCTCGACAATCTTTGTGAGATATTGTTGCCAGCGTCGCCCATAAATTTGATCCCAATGGTCGGTCATTATTGCACCTTGCATTATTCGAACTGGAGGGTTGACCTTGTTGATTTGTTCTGTTGGAGTCCCAGACTCCCAAGATGTAGATGTATTTCTAATGATTGAACCTGCATATGGCGGATATTCTGGAGCTTTTGCAGTATCCCATGGTGTGTACGTCATGCCATACTCTTCAGAAGTACTCAACCTATCTGATGTCATGCTCCGACCTTGTCGGAACTCTTGATCATCCCTCATGACGGTTGAGGAGAAGTACGATGATGTCCAATTCCCATAGCTGGTGAAAACATTCGATTCCATGGCAATCGTTGTGGAATGTGATTTTTTTTTATGTCATCAAAACTCTTGGATCGCTGCTGTAGCGTCCCTTGTCGACAGAATATTTCTGTCGTATCCCTGGGTTAGCGACTTTTCTTCAGTCGCGTACTGGATCGAGCTCTACCTTTGCTGATCCAATACCCCGTGTCTCTGGAATCCTTATTCCAGATGATGACCCTCGATACTTCAACAAAGTCACTGAGGACTTCCGATATGTAAAATCACTAATTCCAGATTATTCCACAGCAATGTCGGATTCACCAGTATCCGGTTCTCGGACTCTTTCGTGCATTATACCGAACCCACTTCATTTTTCCCGATAATCCTTCAGTTCCCACCGCACGTCACATAAAAATTTTCACAAAACTTTAATTCTCGCACTCCATTCCTCGAAATGAGTGCCAACTAGTCGGGCGCCAATGTGACGTTTTGAGTTAGATCACCCATCGCATTAATCCTGGGTGATCTAACATGTGACTAGTCCCTGGGACTAGTCACAAATAGAAATAAGCTTTCCTTTCCTAGGGCCGTCGTACCCTTTGTTGACCGGCTAACTGTCGCGTGGGATTCACTCAAGTTGGGAATGATAAGGGAATTGGAAGGTATTGTAGCGAAGATAAATACACGATTAACTGGTAAAAGTATGGTATATTTAACTCAACTACTAACTACAATACACGACAGTGTTATTGATGGGTTCGGCAAACGCGTTATTAATATTTGAAGGAGCTGGGATGACCGTCCAGCTTCACTCCCGATCGTACTCTGCCCTATTCCAGAGTCTTTGTAAAATGCTCAAAACCCAGAATTGCAGAGCAAGCAGTCTCACGGTCCCGAAACACTAAGACAATTAAGTGTCATCATTGACATACAACTGGAACAGTCAAACAGCTTCTTTACCGAGAAGCTGGACTCAGATGGCACCGTGAGAGTGCTGAGCTCTGCTCCTGCACGATGAGAAAGAAAGCATATTTATTTTCTCATCGTCCCACATTATAAATTTAATGTAACGTATTATTCATAATACGTCACATTGTATTCAACAAATAACCGACGTATTAATGACAATACGTCACAGTTTCATCAATCTTCCTCCAAAAGTAAACTTTCTATTTTTTAGTTTTTTTCTAACAGTTCAATATCGAGATTCAAATTCAGACCTGCGAAATTTAAATAATAAAATCATTGTAAAATATTCGGAAACTTAGGATCAAATGAGGCTAAAATGAAAGCTTTGACCTTTGACTATAAAAGTAGAAAAGCATTTCACTGAAAAAAAAAAGCCAAAGTACTTGGATATCCTTAACAGCGCATGACTGTGAAAACATTTCAGTTTTCCTGAAACATTGGCCATAAATATTCAACGTAAATTTAAAAAATTCATAAATGTTTTGAATTTTGAAAAGCTTTGGAAATTTTAGTAGAAAGTTCTTACCAGTGTAATCTCAGAGAAGAATTCATTTATTCAAACCCCCAATTCTCTATTCATCCAAATCTCCGAAAGTACTATAGCGAGCTCAACTTCTCAATTCTACTTCCAGGAGTACGTCAACAAATTATCAAAAATAAAATCTCGAACGAAATTATCACGACGCAGCACAGACCCTTCTACGTCCCTCGAGTCTTCAAAACTCGATTCATCCCTCCCGAAGCTAGAAGATGAAGACGAGGTCAACGACATCAGCGAGGCGAAGACCCCAAAGGCAAAGTCTCACCTGCTCCAGAAGAAACTAGCCGAGAATCGAAAAATATTCGAGCAACGAAGTAAGGAGATAACCGAGTCTAATCGAGCGGTGGAAGAAAAAGTCGAGGAGATAAGAAAACAGATAAACGAGACTGAGTTGCAAAAGGACATTTACATCCCCGTCTCCATCACTCCCATCTCCCTCTTGCCTCAGCCTTCCGGAAAGGATCCTCATCAACTTCAAGAGAAAGACAACAAAATAGAAGAACTAAACATGAAAATCCACGAGTTAGAAGCAATAATAATCGACCTGCAGGATAATCTCAAGGAGAAAGATTCTGTCATTGATTCGAAGATGAAAGCAGTGACTTTAATGTCTGAAGATCTCTCGAAAAAAGGTAAAACTACATTGGATACTTTAGAAGAAACTAAGGACGAGATGAGAACGATGCAGCAGAATTTCGTGCTGATGGAGACATCTTTTAAGGACAAACACGAACACTTGTTGGAGCAATTGAAGGAGAAGTCTAATCGAGTCATTGAGCTTGAAGAAACGTTGGATAAGATGGAAAACGAGAGGAAGATGGCGATTGATCGGACTGATCAGTGTCCCTCGTCAGACGAAATGGTGGGGGAGATGAAGAGAGAAATGACAGCGATGCAGGAAAATTTTATTCTCATCGAGACGGGTCTGAAGGATAAAGTGAATAACTTAATCCTTCAGCTTGGCGAACGTGATATGAGACTGGCAGAAGTCGACGGCTCTTCGTCGAATGAACGAACGAATGATAGTATAGACGAGATCAATAGATTAGAAGAGAGCAATCGAGTGCTTCGGGAGGAGAACGAGAAGTTAACAAAAACTGTTGAGAATGTGAAAATTCAGAACGAGCTGAACCAGGAGAAGGATAATAGGATTACGGAGTTGGAGGGAATTGTTGAGGAACTTAGGAAGACTCCTGACGAGAGTGAGGCTGTGCAGAAGCTGAAGAAGGAGCTGGAGGAGTTGAATAAGAATATGATTAAGCTGAAAGCACAGCATAAGAGCAAGCTCAGGAATCTTAACAAGCGACTAGAAAACTTTAAAATGGTTGGATATTTGCTAGACTATGATTTTTAATGAGGAGATGTGTGAACACTCAACTTTTCGCATTTTAGAGTCAATCTTTTACTTCCAATTTTTGGGGAAAAAACATGCTTGTAACATTTCAACTCATTTCCTCATTTTAATACTTCATGCTAGTTTTTTTCTCACGACTGACGTTTAACATTGTTTTAAATTAGGTCTCTGATGCTAATGCTGAATTGGTAAAGCTTGGAAATCAAGTTGCACTTTTGGAGGAGGAGAAAGGTAACCTACAGCTGAGTCTAGTAGACTTTGACGAACTTAAAGGTAGGAATCATGGGGAAAAGTAAAAAATTTTCTAAAATATTTTAATTGAGGATTTCTGGCAAAATAATTCAATGGTGATGGTGTACAAATTATTTAACGTTTTTAATTGAAAAATTGAACATGATGCCTACTGATATTGGTCAAAGATTACCTCACTCAAATGTCAATTGGATATTCAGGATAATGTGTTGGTGGTGAAGTGGTAAAACGAATTCGCACATTATTTCGTAAGTGTCCTCGATATGGAGAACTTCATGAAAGGAATCCTGACGATGTTTGCAGAATAACGTGTATGAAACATTTGGATGTGGTTTGTTTTACCACTTTCCTACAGAAATAATATCACTAATTTATGTGGGAATCCTTTCGTCGATGTAAATTGGATCTTCAATTTTGTGCAGCGTGGTCAGTTGAATTGCAGACTCGTATCGGTGAACTAGAGAGCAAAGTTGAGGCTCAAACTGGTGTTATTCAGGCACATGTTGATGCTATTGCTACCTTGGAGAATCAGAAACTGGATCTTATGCAAGGTAATTTTTACTTGATCAGAAACTTTTCGCAAGGAAACAAGTAGTAGTACGTATTGTTCAGGATTTGAGTCATACTTAACTCTAGCTAAAAGACTGTACACCAGAGAGATTATTCAAACGAAAAAAAAATGATACATTAAATTTACTCATACAGTATTGAGTGTTTAACTCCAAAATATAATTGGAAATTAATTTGAATAAATGCAAAAAGACCTTTTTTGTAACTTGCGAGATTTTTCACCAAAAGGTCTTTTATCATTCACCAAATCTGCCAGCTCAGAAGATATTTATAAAAAAATTTGTGTATAGCCTGTGAAATCGTCGACATTAACCTTAAAACAACGATTTTCTAGTACTTTGTGCAATTATTGCTTCAAATTTATTCATGCCATAAGAAGAAAGCAAGCAGGATTGCGAGTACTTTATGCGTTATTAGTCTTTTTTTTATTTCTCTCTCTACCAATTCCATTGGTAATAAGCTTTCGAATGGATCTGTAGCAGTGGTTCTAGGATAAATGCACCTCTGAAAATTGTTCTTTGCATCATTTTTTAATCTCAGTTCCAGAACTCTTTTGATGGAACGATAAAGATTTTTTGTGCTATTATAATAATTTTAGTCATCATCGTTTCAATTGAAATAAAATTAATGACACTCCAGGCCATTCCACTGTAAACGCTAATGTTCATTATTTTCGTTGAATTTCAGAGCTTCACAACGTAAAACAAGAAATTTCTGCCCTCGAAGCCGAGAACGCAGACTGTGAGAACCTTCGAGTAACCGCTGAGCTCAAAGTTGTTGAGTTGGAAGACCAACTAGAGTCACTAAACCGCGCCAAACCCCAGAGCACCTCCACTACCTCCCTTCACAACGATGAATCCAACGATAATAAACAACCAGCTGTCGACTCTTTCGAGTCCATCGAAGAGAACCGAAACGAACTTCTGAAACAAGTTGACTTACTAACTCAGCAAAACCAAAACCTGGAGATGCAGCTGCGAGAGTTCAGACAGAGGGATCCAGCAGTCGAGAAGAAATCCTCGGACACAGACTCCACCGAGTCTTTCGAGAGAATTTCAGATAACAACGATGGATCCACCAAGATGGATGCTCTGATTATTTCAGAGGAGAAACTATCAGAACCCCAAGAACACCTAACAGATCTTCACCAGAAAATGGAACATCTCGTTCAAGAGAATAACGATTTGGTGATAGAATTAACAAAACTCCAGGAAAAAGTGAGCCATCAAACCGAAGATTATAAAACAAGATTGACAACCCTCGAACTCCAAAATTCAAAATTGAAGCAGAATCTGACGAATCTCTGCAACGAGACAGCTTTGATGTCTCTGGCAACAGAGATCTCAAATTGTAAGCAAGCAACCGAGCAACAACTACAACTCATAGAGAACTTGGAGATGACTCTTCTCCAAAGTAATCAACAACTATCCGAAAAACGGGAAGAAATAACAGAGTGTCAGCAATTGATCAAGAACCTATCATCAATTCAATCCAAATTCACTGAAATGGAGGAGAAAATCGAACACTTGAACATTGAGAAGTCCTCGATTGCTGAGAAATTCCAATTGTCATCAATCGAAATTTCAGAATTATCCCAGAAGTCGAAAGAACTGGAAAACACGAGCATCGAGAAGATTAACAATCTACAGTCTCAATTATCTGACCAAAGCTCTGAGATACTTTCTCTAAAAGAAGTCATCACCACCAACGAAAAAATCCTGGAAGAAGTAAAACACGAAAACAATGAATTGAAAATCACAATTGATTCCCTGCAAAAAGAAAAATCGTGGATGGAAGATGAAAACACCCATTTAAATAATCAATTACAGCTCAAAGAAGATTCCATATCTGCTCTCGAGGGAGAGTTTAAAACAACAGTCTCCATCATCGAAGACAGGCTGAAAGATAAAGAAGTGATGCTAATGTCTTCAGAAAGTCAAATTCCAATATTACAGAATGAATTAGAAGAGAAAGACAAGAGTATCGAAGAGTTTGAGAAGAAAATAGAATGGTTGGAGGCACTGTTGCAGGCCAAGGAGGTGACACTTGCAGAAGAAAAGGAGAGGATGACTGCTGAATTCGACAGCAACGTGACATCTTTGGAGAAAGTGCTAGAGAATAAAACGTCTCTTGTTGCTTCTTTACAAACAGAAATTCAATCGTTATTGGAAACACTGAAGAACAACGAAGTAACGATAATTACGCTGCAGGGTGAGATAAATTCTCTGCATTCTGCCTTAGCAGAGAGAGAAATTTCTGCAGTTTCTCTTGCTGAAGAGACCAATGCCTGTCAAGAGTCTCTCATGGAGAAAGAGAGTCTTTACCAGTCATGCTCATCGACATTAGCTTCAGATAAATCAGAATCAGAAGTTGCAAATATTGAGATCCAGCAGAAATTGATAGATCTTCAATCCCAAGTGGAGAATTCCAATTCAATTATCAAAAAATTAAAAGAGGAAATTGAGAATATTACGAGCGCTAAGATTGGCTTGGAACAGGAGGCTGAGCAAATACGATTAGGCAAATCATCACTTGAGATATCTACCACAGCATTGTCTTATGAATTAGAATTATTGAAGATTGAAGTGAACATGAAACATCAGGAGAATGATCAACTCAAAGTGATGATTGACGAATTGAAAACTCGATCAGATTCGATGGATAAAGAATTGAAGGAGAAGTATAATGAATTGGAGCATAACAAAGCCGAAATTAATGATAAAGAATCAATTATTATAAATATGAGAGAAGAAGTCACTAGATTAAATGAAGTCATCGCGGAAAAGGAGAATAGTTGTACAGCTCTTGAAGCGGAAATAATGGGATTGCAGCAGCAATTGAGAGAAAAAGCGACCTTTACAGATAAAATTGAAGAGTTGACTCAAATAATAACAGAAAAGGAAGAAACGATCAACAGATTAGAGTCTGTCGTCACTGAGCTTAATGAGAAACTCTGTGAAACGAGCACTAGAGTTAATGAATTCGGACAAACATTACGCGAGAAAGAATCAATCCTCTTAACTTTACTAGAAGAAAAAGAAAGTTTAATCCAACAAATTGCGGCTGAAACTTCAGCTAAAGAGGAAGCATTAGCATCAATTGCATCCCTAAATCGTCAGCTAGAGAATCAAACGTCATACATCGAGGAAATAAGAGCTGAACTGAGTGATGCTTACAGAATGATGGAACAATTGAAGCTGAAACATATGGAGGACATCGGAATGCAGAATCAAAGGCTAGAAGAAATAATCCTTGAATTGAATGACAAAACGAGTCAATGTAGTCAATTGACTTCTATTCTAGAAGAGAAAGAAAGAATCATTGGGGAAAACGTGACACTGGAGATTAAGACATCCTTAGAACAACGAATTATTCAGTTGGAAAAAGAATTAGAAGATGTCAATGCAACCAGTCAAGCGCAATTGCAGAAAATGAAAGTGATTGCTGCAAATCTTAAGAAGAAAACAGCCCAGTGTCAAGAGCTGGAAGCGAAGGCTCACGATTTCGAAGAGAAATGGACGAATGAAAAATCAGAGAAGGAAGAAATCAATATTAGACTCCAGCAGGTGCAATCGGACGTGGAAATGAAGATAAATAAAATGAAAGAATTGGAACAACAGTTGATTGATTCCTACGAGGGTACGACGAATGCATCTGAAACGATTCAGAGATTATCGGACGAATTGAACACAGCTAATGACACAATATCCAGTCTTCACGATCGTGTGAAAGTTCTACAATTGGAAACAGAAAGACTGTCAGCTGAAATCGATGAAAAATCTAAATCAATCGAGAGTGAAAAGCTGATGAGAGATTCTATAACTGCAGAGTTCGAATCTTACAAACAGATCACTGAATCGGATTTGAATTCTTCTAACGAGAAAATTATGCTTTTGAATGAACAAATTATGGAGAAAAAGGAAGAATTCAAAAACTTGGAAGAAACCAATACGTTAAATCAACGGATGACATCGGAGACTATTGAACTATTGAAAACACAATTGAGTCAATTAGAAGAGACGTTGAACTCCATGAAAGATCAAATTGAATTTTTAGCTGCAGAAGTCGAGAATAAATCTTCAGAAATATCTTCCAAAGATCAACAAATTGGAGTATTAACCCTCGAAATTGACGATAAAAACAATCAGATCTCATCCCTGACCATCGACATTGACCAGAAGATCCAAGAGATCGATTCCTTAACATCAGAAATTGAATCTGAAAAATTATCTAAAGACTCAATCACCTCCGAACTCGAAGCTCTCAAGACCCTGAAGACAACCCTGGAGCAAGAACTAGAAGAAGCCAAAGAGAAAGCTCGTGAACTAGGAGTTAGAATGCAAGTGATGGAGACTGAATACGTCGACCAATTGAACACTATCCAAACCCTGAGAACAGAAAATGGAATGTTGTCTTCCAAGCACGCACAAACGCACGAGCGCCTGGAGAACACAGAGGCAGAATCCACCGAACGACTGCGAGTCATTGAATCCTTGAAAAATGAGATAATCGAGCTGAAAAATGCCCAGCCATCCTCTCACCCCCCGGACTCCTGCGACCACTGCGAGAGATGCCAGGGACTGGTGAATGCATTGGAAGGAAAACTACAAGAGCGAAATGCTGAGATTCAGAACCTAGACAACGAATTGGCGAATTCCATCGCAAATTTCTTACAAATGCGAGAGAATCTGAGGACTCAAGAAATGCAGTGTAACGAAGAGTCTCAGGAAGCTAGAAAATCATTGGCTCAATTCAATAACTTATTAGCGAGAAATTCAGATAATGAATTGAGAATTCAGCAATTGCACGAGCAGATAATTAATTTGAACGATAGAAATTGTGCTCTCGATGAAGAACTGATAAAAACTCGAGAAATTGCAGCTTTGGCCCAACACTTCGAGCAACTCCACCTGAATTTATCCCAGATTCATCAAGAAAAGGAGAAAGAACTCGAAGAATTGAATGCAAAATTCCAAGAATTGCAGATTGAGAAGGATGATTTATCCGAGAAACTCGACAATTTGAAGTTGGAGAGGACAACAGTTGAGAAGCTGGAGAATATAGTTCCTGAGAGGATTGAGCAAGTCCCTCCAGCCCCTAAATTATTCGACGCTGCCAAACTCTTCACTGCCCCAGCTCCTTGGGACGTAGACAGCTCCATTGAAGACACTTCATCCCTCAAAAAAAGACTTGAAGACATCGAGATCGAGAAAAGTCAATTGTCCTCTCAACTTAATCAATTGACCACCGAAATCTCTTCATATCAGCTAGAAATTAGACAACTCAGAGAGAAGAATGAAGAATTAGCGCAGTTATCTTCCGAAGCAGAAGGAATAAAATCGATTGTGAGAGATTTCGAGCAACAGGTTCAACTTCTGAGTGAGGAGAACAATCAGCTGCGAGCTGAGCTGCTTCAGCGCCAGGAGTTCATCGCGAGACCCGTTGAGGACTTGAGAATATCTCAAGACTCCACTGATGCAATGATTGAGACTCTGAAGAGGGAGAAGGACGACTTGCAGAATACGATTGTTCATTTCATCACCAATGCAAAACGACTGATTGAAGATGGAGGAAACTCTGAAGAGTTCAGCATAAATGATTACGTTACGGAATTGACTGCAATCATATCGACAATTCGATCGTTGCAGCAGAGGATAATTGATTTGAATTCAACTTCAGTACTTCAATCTCAAGAGAATAAAGAAGAAGTGTCCGAGGAGATGAGGGTTGAGTATTCTTTAGGATTGTCAGCACCTCCACTTAATGATGAGGAGATTAAGCTCGACGATGAAGAGGAGTGGGGCTGGAACGCCCAGGATGCGGAGTTGGGCTCTGGATTAGCACTGGCTCCGATCTGCACTGGAGAAACTCAACTCAAGGCTAGGATAGCTGAATTGGGAGACACAATTAAAGACTTGGAGGACGAAAAACTCAAGTTGACTGAGGAAATTAAAGTGGGACAGATTCGAAGTGGGAAGTTGGTGAAAAAACTAAAGCAATTCAAGGCCCAGAATGAAAATCTTCAGAAACAGTTGAAGCTGCAGAAATCCTCGGGTAGCTTGTGCGACCTCGACTCGGCGATTGAAGACGAACTCAAGTCCCAGATCTCCCAATTAGAAAAGAACTTGAGTGAAGTTAAATCAGATCACAACAAAATCATTCAAGAACGAGACAATCTGTTGAAACGAATTGACGTTCTGATTGCTGCCAATGAAAGGTTCACAGAGATGAAGGAACGTCAGGATCGTGAAGTCGAAGTTCTTCAAATCCGGAATAAGGAGTTGGCGAGTAAGATCGGAGGAGTTGAGAGAGATATTGGGGAGGTATCTACATCTCTTGAAACGTGTGAAACTGAAAAATCAACGATCGAAAAGGTCTCGAAAGAGCAATACGACGAGCTCCAGGAATCCTTGGAGATGTTGGCAACTGAGAATGAACAGCTGAGGACATTAATCGAAGCTGAGAAGAGTGAGAGGCTTGCAATTGAGATTTCCTTGAGCGAAAGGATGAGAGAGATTGAAAAGTCTAAGAATCAGACTGACGAGATGAAGATCGGGTTCGATGAAACCCTGAAGAAATGTCAGAATTTGGAGACGGAATGCAGGACTAATTTGGAGATTGCCAATCAAAGGAGGATTGAGGTGGAGAATAATCATGAGATTGTGCTTGGCCAGGCGTTGCAGCGTTCACAAGAGCTGGAGAGTGAAATAGCTGAACGAAACGAAAGAATCAGACTGTTAGAAGAGAGTCTGAATGCCTCTGAGCATCAGCTCAACGACGCGCAAGAGACTCTGTCCAATGTTACCGAACTATTGAACGTCAGGGTTCAAGAAGTTGCGGAATTGCGACAACAGATCCAGCAATTACAAGGTGCAAAGATTGAAGCAGCAACTTGTCGTGTTAACGTAGATAATTTAAACAAGAAATTGATGGAAACGGAGGAAGACATGTCGCGAAAACTGACTGAACAGGAAGAGGATTTATCTCGCAAGTTGACACAGAGAGAAGAAGACTTGACGCGTAAATTAACTGAACGAGAAGAAGACTTGACCCGTCAATTGACCGAAGCTGAAGAAGATTTGTCGAGACAATTATCTCATAAAGAAGCAGAAATGAAGGAATTGTCAGCGAAACTGCAGGCGACATTGCAGGAGAAAACTGAAGAAATTGATTCTCTATCTTCTAAAATTCAAGAACTCTCGTCAGACCGTGACACATTGCGTTCTACTATTGAAAATCAGAATCAAGAACTCCAGTTGTTGAAAGAATCATTGGATAAGAATGAATGGCTGGTGGAAGCCCTCAAAACTGAATCTAACGTAAAAAAGGAGACAGTTTCCACTCTAGAAAACGATTTGTCTTCTTCTAGAGAAGAAATAATACGTCTGACAACATCAATCACCACTTTGACATCAGAAATAGATCAAAGGCATCAGGAGCTCTCTTCAAAAGAAAACGAAATCGAGTCCCTGAAGGGAATTGTGACTAATCTGCAAGCAAAATTAGAAGAGCGAAATTGTGAAATCTGTCCTAAATGTAAAGAAAACGAGGGGATTCTCTCGGAAATAGAACTTTTGAAGGAGCAATTGAGGCTTAAAGAAGCGGAAGTTGAGGATTTAAAGTACATCTTGAACGAGAGTACGTATCCGCGGATTTTCCAAGAGCTTCAGGACAAAGTGAACTCTTTATACAATGAAAAAACTCAGTTGGAAACATCTCTGAGTTCCGCTCTTCACCAACTTCACGCCCAGGGAGTTCCTACAGCACAGGAGGCTATTGTGGAAGACGAAGCTTCAGTGAGAGTTATAGATCTTCAGAAGACATTAGATGTGAAGGAGGCGGAGGTGGAGTCATTAAAGAAGAAGTTAGAGAGTAAGACCACTGAGTGTTCGTTGTTGGAGAACGCATTAGCCAAAGAAATATCGAGTTCGTCTTCCAGTGGGGAGGAATCTCAGGGGATGAGGGAACAATCCCTTACCTCGAGTGAACTAGATGTGGCGCTCTATATGCTTCATCAGAGGGATGTGAGGTGCGAGGAGTTGACTCATGAGTTGATGCAGTTGTTGGAGGAGAGGGATACCCTGCAGTTGAGGCTTTCTAACGCCATTAGATTGAACGAGGAGATGAGGAGGGGAGGTGCTGGGGAGGTGACGACGTTGAGTGAACAGCCTGTGAATGTTGATGCAGAGAAAATTCAGGAAAAGAGTGATCCCTCGCGGGAGAAAACTGAACTTGCTCAAAAGTAAGTGACATTTTTCGAGATTTTTTCGCACTTTTATTTTTGAGATCAGACGACTGGGGTCAGGGTGGCACAAAGGATACTTTTACTGGTTTCAGTATACAATCACGGGCCCTAATTAATTAATTTAAAAAATGTGGCTGGGTAACGAATGGCTAATGACTTTAAAGCTCTTTGAATCAACTGATATATTATTATGGATGTTCGCGTATTTCGTAATTTTCATTATATTACGGTATCAAACTAAATTCAAAACAACAGTGGTAAGGTGTCTATGGGTGTTTTCGCCAATTATTGGTATTGTTTTATACCTACAAAATTTAATTTTGTTGAGGCTTTCTTATCATTCAGAAAGCCTCAAAAATTTTTTCCAATTTTTAAAAAATTTTATTATGCTCACAACGTTCCTTTATTAATTTTGCGAGTTTTTGACAAAATTTTGCATCTCAGCAGAGGTCAATGTTTTTTGCGAGTTTTCAATATGAGTTTCCGATGAAAAGTTTCCGTTCTTTCGATTGACCACGGTTCCAATTAGCTCACATCGTCAAAAATCCTTTGAAACCGCCAAAAAACTAGGAAATGATGCGTGGTACCCTTTTCCTTCACTTCGATTGAAGATTTTTTTCTTCCTTACCCAAAGTGACTATTTTTACGAAACATTGAATATTCGTAGAACATAAAGTAAAAAATTATATTATTAATATTATTATTACTATTATTAACATTAATTAATATTATTTTATATTCTGTGAATATAACATTTTTAGACTCATGTGTTTCATTATAATTATTGCTTATGATTTATTGAGTAGTCAGAGCCCCCTGTAAACGCTAGTCTTCCCCGTAGGTTGTCCCAGCTGCACACAGTGGGTCACAGACGAGATATTCGATTGATGGATGATCGAGAATTGAGGAACACCCAGCAAATGTCACTGCTGGCGCACAAAGACGCCCTTAGTACCCTCCCTCCGGATGCCGCTGCCAGACTCATCAATGCCAATTACACCCTTTGTATGTATTCCATGCTAGAGTAATTGTTTTCCACCTAAAACAAGTGATTCACATTCTCTTAGTTCTATTTCACAACTTTCACTCTTCAACACAGTATGACGCACAATTATGATTGAAACTAATTTTTTATTCCACTCATTTCAGCACGAGACGTCCAGAGTCAATCAAGCGTATTACTAAATTGGTTGTGGGGTAAAAGGTAACTTTGTCTTTAGTTTTAATTACTGCAATTATGCAATGAATGGATTGAATGAAATAATTACATTTGACTTTATATCGGTTTTTTGTAGAGACATTTTCTCTGCAAAAGTGCATCCATTCCTCCCAGTTACCATTCATTTAATTTTTATAGTCCATACGCTAACCCTGTTCCTGTATGGACTACGAAGTTCAGTAAATTGTATTATTGGAGTTTACTTTTTTTATGGTGTTAACTCTAGATTGATCACCCGATGAGGAAAACCCCGTCGCGCGTCGTTTTTCTTTAATTACAATTGACTGGCTAATCGGAAGAATTAAAAAAAATCAACTTCGTCAATTGAAGTGTCTAAAAAATTATGGTAGTTTTTAGAACAAGATATTTCCCAAAATTCTTAAAGGAAACAAATTTTCGAACAGATGAATTATGTTTTCCCATGTTAAATGAAATTACCCATGACGCGACGTTGCCGGAAACTCGCTAAACGCGTCCGTGCAGTGTAGAGTGAATTCGGCAACGCTAAAGCCTAAATAACACGGGGAATCCCCGCGCAGGTGATCAAAGTTGGAGGGACGCATTTGGTGACCAGACTAGGGTTAAATCCGAATGCGAAGTGGGGGTTTGCAAATTGTGGGAGGATCTATTTGTTCATAACATTTTATTTTTCTTTATTTACCATAGTTAGGGAACAAAGTTATAAAACAAAAAATGTTTGATATGTGAAAATCAGGGATCGGCATAAAGCATCAGATTATTAATATTACGAGAAGTTGCATCTTAGAATAATTAAGGTTTACTTATCTTCATTGAAATGTGAAAAATAAGATAATAATGGATAATTATAAATTTCATAAAAAGGATTTTCGATCAGTTAAATAATCTTCCGAATTCACTTATTGATTAATAAAATAATTCGGAATTTGAATATTTAATTGATGATTAATTTAATAAATTGAAAATTGGTGAGTAATATTAACCAAATGACTTATTCAAAATTTCACTTTATTTAAAATTTATGATTATGTCGATGACTGGTGAAAATACACTTTTCTTGTTGGAAAATTTCCATCCTGTTTGCACCCACGATATCATAGTTTGAACAATCAAATTGTTATAAACAAATAGACCATAATTTGGAATTCGCAACATCAAACCGTGAATTCCAATAGTAAAATTTACTGAACCTCATACAGCATATAGAAACGGGACTACTACGAGTACACCTCCTGGACGCTCTTTCTACGGATACAATAGGGTGCTTCATTACCCCATCGCTATTGTTCTATTCACCTTCCATTAGAGACGCAACAGCGAAGTGCTACATCTTTTTGATATCCCCTTCTGAACCGATTTATACCCGTACGATTGGAATGTGTGCGGTTCAGTTCAACGAAAAAATTTGTTAAACACTTAGAGAAATGTAAAAAATCTAGAAAATTTCTGTTCCCAAAAAGCTTTGTAGTTTCTTTTCTGGTGAACTTATTTTTTAAAAATCCAATAGTGTTTTCGCGAACAGACTTGATACTAAAGATTGATGAATGCACAATTTTGATTTTTCAGTGAAAGGAAGAAATGTGCGTGCAAAAATATCAATAAATACCTTGAAATTTCTGGCCCAGATCTAGTATTCAGAAACCTCTGAAGAAAATTGGAGTTTTATATACAGTTTTTACCATCAACAGAAAATGCGATTGGGTGATAAGCATTCCCAGTGTATCCGTAGAGGACTGATGAACAACAATTCATGATTTATAATCGATCATAATTTAATACTTATTTGCAGTACACCAAAAGTAGTCCACATGTGACCAAAGCCAAAATCGATAACTGGATAACTTCCACAAGTTCCATAAAACATTCCCTACAATTAATTGAAGCGATTGACTGCCAATTGATTGTTTCTTGCCTGGGACGGGAATAATGGTATTCACCATTCATCAATTCAATTTAACGATGTAAATTGAATTATCTAAAACACTGGATCGTCATTCAAAGGAAGTGGGAAGAGGAAACATTTATATTTGTACATTGAATTCGTTGGAGCTTTTAAATGCGTGTAATTATATCAGTGACGATTAATTTATGAAATACAATGAGTTAAAGCTGGTGCCTTTATCGTGTGAAAGAAAAATATATTTATGAGATGAGAATGCAGAAGTGGGGAGTGAGAAGAACAGCAATGTAATAGATTGTATTATAATTATAATATATAGTGTCATTGTATAAAAAAACATTGAAAGTGTATTTACTAACAACGGAAGGAGAAAATGTACATTCAAATTAAATTTTCATCGAGTGGAATAACTGTCAATATTGATGTATTCTGATGAATCCCTTTGATCCATTGCGCATCATTATCTTTTATTGACGATGTGGAACACAGGACAGTTGACCTGTTAATGGGGATGTCAGGGAATTATATTTTTGGAATTTATAAGTGATAGGAAACTTCGCAATCTGCATTCATCTGTATTCATTCAATGACATTTGAGAGTTATGGCTAGGAGTAGAACCTGGGATAGTATTCTCGAGCTGGTGACGCCCTTGCAAATATTTTTTTAAGGTCCTGGTGGATTATCTTTCGAACGTGACTGTGGTTGTTTTTTTATTTTGATAATCTGAAATAATCTCCAATTCCTATTCCGTTTTACATAGCCCTTAAGTCTCCAAAAATTATGATTGTACAATCAAAAAAACTTTGAAAAAAAGTTGAACATTTCCAAAGAGCGTTTTTGAATAATATTGGAAAATAAACCCAATAGGGAGGAAATTGCAAATTAGTAATTTGCNATTCAGAGATTATCGGACGAATTGAACACAGCTAATGACACAATATCCAGTCTTCACGATCGTGTGAAAGTTCTACAATTGGAAACAGAAAGACTGTCAGCTGAAATCGATGAAAAATCTAAATCAATCGAGAGTGAAAAGCTGATGAGAGATTCTATAACTGCAGAGTTCGAATCTTACAAACAGATCACTGAATCGGATTTGAATTCTTCTAACGAGAAAATTATGCTTTTGAATGAACAAATTATGGAGAAAAAGGAAGAATTCAAAAACTTGGAAGAAACCAATACGTTAAATCAACGGATGACATCGGAGACTATTGAACTATTGAAAACACAATTGAGTCAATTAGAAGAGACGTTGAACTCCATGAAAGATCAAATTGAATTTTTAGCTGCAGAAGTCGAGAATAAATCTTCAGAAATATCTTCCAAAGATCAACAAATTGGAGTATTAACCCTCGAAATTGACGATAAAAACAATCAGATCTCATCCCTGACCATCGACATTGACCAGAAGATCCAAGAGATCGATTCCTTAACATCAGAAATTGAATCTGAAAAATTATCTAAAGACTCAATCACCTCCGAACTCGAAGCTCTCAAGACCCTGAAGACAACCCTGGAGCAAGAACTAGAAGAAGCCAAAGAGAAAGCTCGTGAACTAGGAGTTAGAATGCAAGTGATGGAGACTGAATACGTCGACCAATTGAACACTATCCAAACCCTGAGAACAGAAAATGGAATGTTGTCTTCCAAGCACGCACAAACGCACGAGCGCCTGGAGAACACAGAGGCAGAATCCACCGAACGACTGCGAGTCATTGAATCCTTGAAAAATGAGATAATCGAGCTGAAAAATGCCCAGCCATCCTCTCACCCCCCGGACTCCTGCGACCACTGCGAGAGATGCCAGGGACTGGTGAATGCATTGGAAGGAAAACTACAAGAGCGAAATGCTGAGATTCAGAACCTAGACAACGAATTGGCGAATTCCATCGCAAATTTCTTACAAATGCGAGAGAATCTGAGGACTCAAGAAATGCAGTGTAACGAAGAGTCTCAGGAAGCTAGAAAATCATTGGCTCAATTCAATAACTTATTAGCGAGAAATTCAGATAATGAATTGAGAATTCAGCAATTGCACGAGCAGATAATTAATTTGAACGATAGAAATTGTGCTCTCGATGAAGAACTGATAAAAACTCGAGAAATTGCAGCTTTGGCCCAACACTTCGAGCAACTCCACCTGAATTTATCCCAGATTCATCAAGAAAAGGAGAAAGAACTCGAAGAATTGAATGCAAAATTCCAAGAATTGCAGATTGAGAAGGATGATTTATCCGAGAAACTCGACAATTTGAAGTTGGAGAGGACAACAGTTGAGAAGCTGGAGAATATAGTTCCTGAGAGGATTGAGCAAGTCCCTCCAGCCCCTAAATTATTCGACGCTGCCAAACTCTTCACTGCCCCAGCTCCTTGGGACGTAGACAGCTCCATTGAAGACACTTCATCCCTCAAAAAAAGACTTGAAGACATCGAGATCGAGAAAAGTCAATTGTCCTCTCAACTTAATCAATTGACCACCGAAATCTCTTCATATCAGCTAGAAATTAGACAACTCAGAGAGAAGAATGAAGAATTAGCGCAGTTATCTTCCGAAGCAGAAGGAATAAAATCGATTGTGAGAGATTTCGAGCAACAGGTTCAACTTCTGAGTGAGGAGAACAATCAGCTGCGAGCTGAGCTGCTTCAGCGCCAGGAGTTCATCGCGAGACCCGTTGAGGACTTGAGAATATCTCAAGACTCCACTGATGCAATGATTGAGACTCTGAAGAGGGAGAAGGACGACTTGCAGAATACGATTGTTCATTTCATCACCAATGCAAAACGACTGATTGAAGATGGAGGAAACTCTGAAGAGTTCAGCATAAATGATTACGTTACGGAATTGACTGCAATCATATCGACAATTCGATCGTTGCAGCAGAGGATAATTGATTTGAATTCAACTTCAGTACTTCAATCTCAAGAGAATAAAGAAGAAGTGTCCGAGGAGATGAGGGTTGAGTATTCTTTAGGATTGTCAGCACCTCCACTTAATGATGAGGAGATTAAGCTCGACGATGAAGAGGAGTGGGGCTGGAACGCCCAGGATGCGGAGTTGGGCTCTGGATTAGCACTGGCTCCGATCTGCACTGGAGAAACTCAACTCAAGGCTAGGATAGCTGAATTGGGAGACACAATTAAAGACTTGGAGGACGAAAAACTCAAGTTGACTGAGGAAATTAAAGTGGGACAGATTCGAAGTGGGAAGTTGGTGAAAAAACTAAAGCAATTCAAGGCCCAGAATGAAAATCTTCAGAAACAGTTGAAGCTGCAGAAATCCTCGGGTAGCTTGTGCGACCTCGACTCGGCGATTGAAGACGAACTCAAGTCCCAGATCTCCCAATTAGAAAAGAACTTGAGTGAAGTTAAATCAGATCACAACAAAATCATTCAAGAACGAGACAATCTGTTGAAACGAATTGACGTTCTGATTGCTGCCAATGAAAGGTTCACAGAGATGAAGGAACGTCAGGATCGTGAAGTCGAAGTTCTTCAAATCCGGAATAAGGAGTTGGCGAGTAAGATCGGAGGAGTTGAGAGAGATATTGGGGAGGTATCTACATCTCTTGAAACGTGTGAAACTGAAAAATCAACGATCGAAAAGGTCTCGAAAGAGCAATACGACGAGCTCCAGGAATCCTTGGAGATGTTGGCAACTGAGAATGAACAGCTGAGGACATTAATCGAAGCTGAGAAGAGTGAGAGGCTTGCAATTGAGATTTCCTTGAGCGAAAGGATGAGAGAGATTGAAAAGTCTAAGAATCAGACTGACGAGATGAAGATCGGGTTCGATGAAACCCTGAAGAAATGTCAGAATTTGGAGACGGAATGCAGGACTAATTTGGAGATTGCCAATCAAAGGAGGATTGAGGTGGAGAATAATCATGAGATTGTGCTTGGCCAGGCGTTGCAGCGTTCACAAGAGCTGGAGAGTGAAATAGCTGAACGAAACGAAAGAATCAGACTGTTAGAAGAGAGTCTGAATGCCTCTGAGCATCAGCTCAACGACGCGCAAGAGACTCTGTCCAATGTTACCGAACTATTGAACGTCAGGGTTCAAGAAGTTGCGGAATTGCGACAACAGATCCAGCAATTACAAGGTGCAAAGATTGAAGCAGCAACTTGTCGTGTTAACGTAGATAATTTAAACAAGAAATTGATGGAAACGGAGGAAGACATGTCGCGAAAACTGACTGAACAGGAAGAGGATTTATCTCGCAAGTTGACACAGAGAGAAGAAGACTTGACGCGTAAATTAACTGAACGAGAAGAAGACTTGACCCGTCAATTGACCGAAGCTGAAGAAGATTTGTCGAGACAATTATCTCATAAAGAAGCAGAAATGAAGGAATTGTCAGCGAAACTGCAGGCGACATTGCAGGAGAAAACTGAAGAAATTGATTCTCTATCTTCTAAAATTCAAGAACTCTCGTCAGACCGTGACACATTGCGTTCTACTATTGAAAATCAGAATCAAGAACTCCAGTTGTTGAAAGAATCATTGGATAAGAATGAATGGCTGGTGGAAGCCCTCAAAACTGAATCTAACGTAAAAAAGGAGACAGTTTCCACTCTAGAAAACGATTTGTCTTCTTCTAGAGAAGAAATAATACGTCTGACAACATCAATCACCACTTTGACATCAGAAATAGATCAAAGGCATCAGGAGCTCTCTTCAAAAGAAAACGAAATCGAGTCCCTGAAGGGAATTGTGACTAATCTGCAAGCAAAATTAGAAGAGCGAAATTGTGAAATCTGTCCTAAATGTAAAGAAAACGAGGGGATTCTCTCGGAAATAGAACTTTTGAAGGAGCAATTGAGGCTTAAAGAAGCGGAAGTTGAGGATTTAAAGTACATCTTGAACGAGAGTACGTATCCGCGGATTTTCCAAGAGCTTCAGGACAAAGTGAACTCTTTATACAATGAAAAAACTCAGTTGGAAACATCTCTGAGTTCCGCTCTTCACCAACTTCACGCCCAGGGAGTTCCTACAGCACAGGAGGCTATTGTGGAAGACGAAGCTTCAGTGAGAGTTATAGATCTTCAGAAGACATTAGATGTGAAGGAGGCGGAGGTGGAGTCATTAAAGAAGAAGTTAGAGAGTAAGACCACTGAGTGTTCGTTGTTGGAGAACGCATTAGCCAAAGAAATATCGAGTTCGTCTTCCAGTGGGGAGGAATCTCAGGGGATGAGGGAACAATCCCTTACCTCGAGTGAACTAGATGTGGCGCTCTATATGCTTCATCAGAGGGATGTGAGGTGCGAGGAGTTGACTCATGAGTTGATGCAGTTGTTGGAGGAGAGGGATACCCTGCAGTTGAGGCTTTCTAACGCCATTAGATTGAACGAGGAGATGAGGAGGGGAGGTGCTGGGGAGGTGACGACGTTGAGTGAACAGCCTGTGAATGTTGATGCAGAGAAAATTCAGGAAAAGAGTGATCCCTCGCGGGAGAAAACTGAACTTGCTCAAAAGTAAGTGACATTTTTCGAGATTTTTTCGCACTTTTATTTTTGAGATCAGACGACTGGGGTCAGGGTGGCACAAAGGATACTTTTACTGGTTTCAGTATACAATCACGGGCCCTAATTAATTAATTTAAAAAATGTGGCTGGGTAACGAATGGCTAATGACTTTAAAGCTCTTTGAATCAACTGATATATTATTATGGATGTTCGCGTATTTCGTAATTTTCATTATATTACGGTATCAAACTAAATTCAAAACAACAGTGGTAAGGTGTCTATGGGTGTTTTCGCCAATTATTGGTATTGTTTTATACCTACAAAATTTAATTTTGTTGAGGCTTTCTTATCATTCAGAAAGCCTCAAAAATTTTTTCCAATTTTTAAAAAATTTTATTATGCTCACAACGTTCCTTTATTAATTTTGCGAGTTTTTGACAAAATTTTGCATCTCAGCAGAGGTCAATGTTTTTTGCGAGTTTTCAATATGAGTTTCCGATGAAAAGTTTCCGTTCTTTCGATTGACCACGGTTCCAATTAGCTCACATCGTCAAAAATCCTTTGAAACCGCCAAAAAACTAGGAAATGATGCGTGGTACCCTTTTCCTTCACTTCGATTGAAGATTTTTTTCTTCCTTACCCAAAGTGACTATTTTTACGAAACATTGAATATTCGTAGAACATAAAGTAAAAAATTATATTATTAATATTATTATTACTATTATTAACATTAATTAATATTATTTTATATTCTGTGAATATAACATTTTTAGACTCATGTGTTTCATTATAATTATTGCTTATGATTTATTGAGTAGTCAGAGCCCCCTGTAAACGCTAGTCTTCCCCGTAGGTTGTCCCAGCTGCACACAGTGGGTCACAGACGAGATATTCGATTGATGGATGATCGAGAATTGAGGAACACCCAGCAAATGTCACTGCTGGCGCACAAAGACGCCCTTAGTACCCTCCCTCCGGATGCCGCTGCCAGACTCATCAATGCCAATTACACCCTTTGTATGTATTCCATGCTAGAGTAATTGTTTTCCACCTAAAACAAGTGATTCACATTCTCTTAGTTCTATTTCACAACTTTCACTCTTCAACACAGTATGACGCACAATTATGATTGAAACTAATTTTTTATTCCACTCATTTCAGCACGAGACGTCCAGAGTCAATCAAGCGTATTACTAAATTGGTTGTGGGGTAAAAGGTAACTTTGTCTTTAGTTTTAATTACTGCAATTATGCAATGAATGGATTGAATGAAATAATTACATTTGACTTTATATCGGTTTTTTGTAGAGACATTTTCTCTGCAAAAGTGCATCCATTCCTCCCAGTTACCATTCATTTAATTTTTATAGTCCATACGCTAACCCTGTTCCTGTATGGACTACGAAGTTCAGTAAATTGTATTATTGGAGTTTACTTTTTTTATGGTGTTAACTCTAGATTGATCACCCGATGAGGAAAACCCCGTCGCGCGTCGTTTTTCTTTAATTACAATTGACTGGCTAATCGGAAGAATTAAAAAAAATCAACTTCGTCAATTGAAGTGTCTAAAAAATTATGGTAGTTTTTAGAACAAGATATTTCCCAAAATTCTTAAAGGAAACAAATTTTCGAACAGATGAATTATGTTTTCCCATGTTAAATGAAATTACCCATGACGCGACGTTGCCGGAAACTCGCTAAACGCGTCCGTGCAGTGTAGAGTGAATTCGGCAACGCTAAAGCCTAAATAACACGGGGAATCCCCGCGCAGGTGATCAAAGTTGGAGGGACGCATTTGGTGACCAGACTAGGGTTAAATCCGAATGCGAAGTGGGGGTTTGCAAATTGTGGGAGGATCTATTTGTTCATAACATTTTATTTTTCTTTATTTACCATAGTTAGGGAACAAAGTTATAAAACAAAAAATGTTTGATATGTGAAAATCAGGGATCGGCATAAAGCATCAGATTATTAATATTACGAGAAGTTGCATCTTAGAATAATTAAGGTTTACTTATCTTCATTGAAATGTGAAAAATAAGATAATAATGGATAATTATAAATTTCATAAAAAGGATTTTCGATCAGTTAAATAATCTTCCGAATTCACTTATTGATTAATAAAATAATTCGGAATTTGAATATTTAATTGATGATTAATTTAATAAATTGAAAATTGGTGAGTAATATTAACCAAATGACTTATTCAAAATTTCACTTTATTTAAAATTTATGATTATGTCGATGACTGGTGAAAATACACTTTTCTTGTTGGAAAATTTCCATCCTGTTTGCACCCACGATATCATAGTTTGAACAATCAAATTGTTATAAACAAATAGACCATAATTTGGAATTCGCAACATCAAACCGTGAATTCCAATAGTAAAATTTACTGAACCTCATACAGCATATAGAAACGGGACTACTACGAGTACACCTCCTGGACGCTCTTTCTACGGATACAATAGGGTGCTTCATTACCCCATCGCTATTGTTCTATTCACCTTCCATTAGAGACGCAACAGCGAAGTGCTACATCTTTTTGATATCCCCTTCTGAACCGATTTATACCCGTACGATTGGAATGTGTGCGGTTCAGTTCAACGAAAAAATTTGTTAAACACTTAGAGAAATGTAAAAAATCTAGAAAATTTCTGTTCCCAAAAAGCTTTGTAGTTTCTTTTCTGGTGAACTTATTTTTTAAAAATCCAATAGTGTTTTCGCGAACAGACTTGATACTAAAGATTGATGAATGCACAATTTTGATTTTTCAGTGAAAGGAAGAAATGTGCGTGCAAAAATATCAATAAATACCTTGAAATTTCTGGCCCAGATCTAGTATTCAGAAACCTCTGAAGAAAATTGGAGTTTTATATACAGTTTTTACCATCAACAGAAAATGCGATTGGGTGATAAGCATTCCCAGTGTATCCGTAGAGGACTGATGAACAACAATTCATGATTTATAATCGATCATAATTTAATACTTATTTGCAGTACACCAAAAGTAGTCCACATGTGACCAAAGCCAAAATCGATAACTGGATAACTTCCACAAGTTCCATAAAACATTCCCTACAATTAATTGAAGCGATTGACTGCCAATTGATTGTTTCTTGCCTGGGACGGGAATAATGGTATTCACCATTCATCAATTCAATTTAACGATGTAAATTGAATTATCTAAAACACTGGATCGTCATTCAAAGGAAGTGGGAAGAGGAAACATTTATATTTGTACATTGAATTCGTTGGAGCTTTTAAATGCGTGTAATTATATCAGTGACGATTAATTTATGAAATACAATGAGTTAAAGCTGGTGCCTTTATCGTGTGAAAGAAAAATATATTTATGAGATGAGAATGCAGAAGTGGGGAGTGAGAAGAACAGCAATGTAATAGATTGTATTATAATTATAATATATAGTGTCATTGTATAAAAAAACATTGAAAGTGTATTTACTAACAACGGAAGGAGAAAATGTACATTCAAATTAAATTTTCATCGAGTGGAATAACTGTCAATATTGATGTATTCTGATGAATCCCTTTGATCCATTGCGCATCATTATCTTTTATTGACGATGTGGAACACAGGACAGTTGACCTGTTAATGGGGATGTCAGGGAATTATATTTTTGGAATTTATAAGTGATAGGAAACTTCGCAATCTGCATTCATCTGTATTCATTCAATGACATTTGAGAGTTATGGCTAGGAGTAGAACCTGGGATAGTATTCTCGAGCTGGTGACGCCCTTGCAAATATTTTTTTAAGGTCCTGGTGGATTATCTTTCGAACGTGACTGTGGTTGTTTTTTTATTTTGATAATCTGAAATAATCTCCAATTCCTATTCCGTTTTACATAGCCCTTAAGTCTCCAAAAATTATGATTGTACAATCAAAAAAACTTTGAAAAAAAGTTGAACATTTCCAAAGAGCGTTTTTGAATAATATTGGAAAATAAACCCAATAGGGAGGAAATTGCAAATTAGTAATTTGCTGCATCTAATGGCTGTTAGGTCGTCATTTGTCACAGTAGTCAATGGCTGTCAGATCGTTAGTTACCATGATAAATTATCCATTCACTATTTACTCTATCGGAGTTATTTTTTAATCTTTATTAAAAACGCTCTTTGAAAATGTTCAATTTTTTTCTACTTTTTGCTTCCGAATGGAAGCATTGTAATCGGTCAAATTTAAGTTTTTGATCTTTCATGTTATATCAACCCAATGTGATCCGAGTCCGAAAATGCAATTTTTAGATCGTGTCCGAACGTATGTACGTATGTGTGTGTGTATGTATCAAATTTTTTCTTCGATTTTCTTCGATTGCTCGCTAATGAATCGATGGAATTGATTTTTTTTTTTTCAAATGTAGGTATTATTGGGCCCTATCCATAACCATTGTTTAAAATTCAATTCATTGATTGATTTTTTTTATTTTTGAATTTTTTCAAAAATTGGTTTTTTTACGATAACTAAAAAAAAAACGTTCGGAATGAATTGAATGACGGCTGAAAAAATTTGTTTCCATGTCCCCTTGACCGAGTTCGAACATGAAAGTGATAGCAATAATCGTTATTCCAATTTTTTTGAAAATTCGTTTTTTTTTTTCAAATTTCATCGATGTCTTTGTAGACTAGGCTTCAAATGGATTCAATAATAGATTAAAATGTTCCTTTGGATGCCAGCAAGTCTAAGTTGAAAGGTGGTTATGATAACTGCCTTCATTAATGTGATTTTTATGATGATATTTGGAAATTTTGGAGTTTTCATTCCTAAACCTAGCTTATACTAGAAAAAATGAACCTGTTGAAAAATATTAGAAATCAGTGTCAGTCCGCTGCGCTGGCTCTGGGTTGAAATGCGACCAGTAAGAGTGGATTAAAGTGAGTGTAACCCATTACGATCCGAAATAAGAATTTCAGAACGAAAACTAATTTCCGTTCATAATAAAAATGAAAAATAAAAATTATAAAAAATAGGAAAAAATAATCATGGTAGAATTTACTCAAGTAGAAAATTCAACACAATGAATTGAGAAGAAAATTATGCAATCCAATGAAATGAAAAAAGTATAAATTACATACGATAGAGAAAATAATATATGAAGTGACCATTCGGAAGCATATTGATAATTTATTAGCAAAGAAAGCTATACAATATCTGATACCAGAGCAATTCCCCACTTGTTTTGCTTGTACAATCATAACTTTTAGGGACTCCTGCGTGACGTAAAATCCAATAGGAATTATGATATATTTTACATTATGAAGGTGGAAAGGCAATCGAGATAACGTTCGAAAGATAATCCACCCGGGCCTTAAAATGAATATCAGGGTTGGGAACTCTGCAACGGCACTTTATGGGGTAAAATACGCGCTTAACGCATTTTGTTATTGCTTGAACTATGGCTGGCATTCGAATTCTATTTTTTTCTCTTGTTTTCCTTATGATGACGTCCAAAAAGAGTTCCAATAAAGTTTTGTCTCTTAATTGAAGGGGTGAACTTAACTTCTAATCTAGAATCAAAAAGTGAAAGAGGGAAATTAGGTGAATGAGAAAAATAGTTCAGGAGTAATTTGTGAACAATCCAGCACTATAGATTTTTTGTGGAGATTGTTATGGGCTACAAAAAGGTCCTATTGTAGAAATTGAAGGTATTGTGGGAAGGTCCAATTCACTAAAATATGCGATTTAGTAAACTGATCACACATTTCATATTTGAGGTCATATTTGAAGGACAGTAGAAATATATATAAAAATAAAGATATGTGTGATCCAGTATGAGGTTCGCAACTATCTGCTTGAGGTGTCTATGGATTCGTAAGACAGCCGAATCCCGTAAACGGAATAAATCATAAATATATGCGTGACACAATGAGCGCAAATGAGACGGTGCGAGGAGTTTGTCCTCCTGTTAATCATCTCTAGCGAGAAGAGATTTTTTCTCCACGACTAATTGGCGTGGATGCTTATACCGTTTTTATATTACTTGAATTTACGTGACAAAGATGACTTTTAGACACATAGTATAAAAGACATACATCATAAAGGCCTAAAAATTCAACCATATACGTCTTTTCGACAATCGTCACGTGTATTCTACGTATTTTAAACGATCAGATGCTTACTGGGCGGTGACGGTAGTCAGTGTATGTAGCGAGCTGCTATACTATGTCATTTGTTTCGAAACCTCGTCATTTTAAAGATATCATAAAATAATCTATAAATTGATTTCGTAGTTTAAATGTCATTCAGAAATTTCTTATGAATTGTTTTATGAATATCACGTGGATATTCTCGTTCGATTTTTTCAATTTTTCTCAAATTTTGTCGATTATTATTATTATTTATTAATTGTTCAACAGGAGAAAAACTCCCATAGCAAGGGGGAAACTCAAGCTTGTACACATGGCCATATAACGAAATTTACCGATATATCACTCTCCAACATCTCATACACTATTTCATAGCTTTGCACACACCAGATCCATTCCATCCACATACCAGTCGATTCTCATACGCCGTAAGATAAAAGAGTATCTAAAATATCTAAGTATCGAAATCAGTTGGGTTATAAATGAGTTTATCAATATTTTGCCGATTGATTGAATATTCTCACGCTCACAGAAATACAGTACCATCAGGTAAGTCAGATAAGCGATACAACAAAGTATTTCAGAGAATTAGACAATAAAATTCGTTAATCAAACCGCATTTTCCGTGAAATTGTCCTTACTGTTCAGTAATAATGACTTATTATATTTAAGAGAAATATTATACTTGAATGTTGTGCATGATTGACATTAACATTGAGTGAACACTCAAAAACATCGAATATCGAGAGATTGATTTCAATCAATTTTTACGAGTATTCGCATCTTTTGAAACTGTTGTGCCCTCTATAATGAAGTCAAAATTACATTTTTACCATCTCTGAATGTTACTGACTTCATTAAAAAAAATTAAATACCAGTACGCGATTGGCCGATCGGCCGATTTCCGAACAATTTTCTGGGGGTGTCCCGCAGCTCTAATACAACTCGCATATGAGTCGTGTTCGTCAGGTTGAGTACGCCTCAACGATTCGAGGATAAGCCTCCCTGTCCTCGCATTTCTACTTACTCCACAATTCGTTATTCTATTATTTTTTGAGTAGATCTAAAACGAAGATGATGAAAAATTCCACTATTTTAGTTTTGGTTTTTTTACATTTTTTGCAGGATGGGATAGTGATAGGGAAAAGTGACTCGAAACCTCATATAATAATTATTGTAGCCGATGATTTGGTAAGTGAAATGAAACTTATAAGGTTTGTTGGGATGAGTTGAGAAACAACATTTCGAATTGCCCTTTGAATTACAGGGAGTCCCAAAACTTTTGAGTGAACTTCTTAATGATGAAATACGATAAAATCCTGAATCAAACGTATTTGACATCATTTTGCATCTACCTCAATTAACTCGTTAGCTATTGACCGAAACTAACAGGCGAAGTGGAATTTTCGACTCAGAATCCCTTTCGTCCCCTAAATTTTTTCAAACCTTGAAATTTTGGATAAGAGTTTTAGGACACTGCATATTTCTGGAACTGATGGCTTTAGAGAAAATCCTTTGAGTGTATTATTTGTCGGATGACTTTATTCAATTCCTTTCTCTCACAAAATTCGAATTCATAGTTCACTGCAGTATAAATCAATAATTAATAATTGATAAAATTTCTCAAGTTGAATATAAAATTAATTGTGTAAGAGCACCATGTATGCTGTTTTTAAGCGAACACACTATTCTCCTCAAAAAGTGTCCTGATAAATTACTCTGAACTATGTATTCAGACAGAAAGCGTGAATTTTAACTCACAATCAGTAGTAAAAAAGTGACACAAAACAAACCGATTTTCTTTGAAACACATTCTTTGAGAATACCTTGAAATTTGAAAAAGATATACGTTTCAAAAAATTGAATAAAAAATCCTAGTACTTTCGTTGGGTGTTTTATTGGAATTTCGTTCGTTTTATTCTAATGAGTCATAACAATCCCAAACATTCAGTGATAAGTTCCTTTTTGATTTTTTTCCGGGCGATGATTAACGAGTTAATAATCAATAAAGTTACAGGATAACATGTAGCATTCCTCCTTCATGATATGTATATATATGTATGACCGTATTATGGCTGAATAATCGATTAGTAAGAAATGAAACGGTTGGATAGAAGTTTGGATATCAACAACATTGGCCTTAATTAGCTTAAATTGAATTAAATGAATAAAGTTGGCCGATGACACGGTTGCCGAAATGCAATTACTATGACATCGGTACTGATATATTACTTTTCAAAAAAATCCATCAATGTCTTTGTTACATTTATTACAATCAAAATTACATTGACAAGAATTTAATTCTAGATCAAACAAGGAGTATTGAGCATGCAAACACTCTAGAGTTGATATTCATTTACAAGGAATTGTCATTTTCGTTCCTGTTTCCCAGCCGCTATATCTTTGCAATTCTGGCCCAATGCGACGACCGTAATTTTTTAATTTTGTGAATTTATAATTTGTTAACTATATCGCGCGGTACCAAAAGTAAAAGAGGACCGCCCATCTCAACATTTCACCCCTTTCGATTATTTCGTCACGAAGAAAAAATACTGTGACGTATTGTGAAAAATACGTCGATTGTTTGTGAATAATAATGACGTATTATGAATAATACGTTACATTCAATTTATAA
Organism: Diachasma alloeum; assembly: GCF_001412515.2. Classification (NCBI taxonomy): domain Eukaryota; kingdom Metazoa; phylum Arthropoda; class Insecta; order Hymenoptera; family Braconidae; genus Diachasma; species Diachasma alloeum. The sequence goes on along the minus strand of NW_021680520.1, from coordinate 262,543 downwards.
TTCTAAACGATGGGAAAAGAAATGTGATTTTGGTCTCATCGTTCACGAGCAGAGCTCAGCATTCCCATGGTGACACCTGAGTCCAGCTTCATAGAAGAAGAGCTGTTTGACTGTTTTAGTTTTGTGTCAGTGATGACATGAAACTGTATTAGTGCACCAGGACCGCGGGATTGCTTAGATCTGCAATTTCGGGTCTTGGAACTTTTGAGGACTCATAAGAGTCAGAGTGAGTACGGGAGTGAAGCTGAACGGTCATCTCAGCTCCTCCACTTTTAATACCGCGTATACCGAACCCCCCAACCGAATCAGTGTCTTGTATTTAGTTCGTAGTTTAGCCAAGAATAAACCTATAGCTTTTACCAGACATTGAGTGTCCCATAGTTACATCCTTAAAATCCCTACATCCTACTATTCCGGAAGTGAGCGGATCCTCCGTAAGCGTAACCGTAATAGTTAGCTGGGTATAGGGTGTTTGACGGCCCTAGCAAGGAAGTATAAAAGGTTCTTACTACTAATAGTGACTAGTCACAGGGACTAGTCACTCAAGGTAGTATCACTCAGGATTGAAGGCAGTGAGTGAACTACCAAAAACATCACAACAGCAAGAAAATTACTGGGCTAGCACGACAAGAATGGGTTCATTTGACGGACTCGAAAAAATTCACCTGCCAATAATGGAATTTTTACTTCCATTTCTTTTCTCGAATTTACCATGAAAAATTCTTTTTTTCGCAGCAAAAGGTTTCGTAACTTTGAATCCGCGGACAAAATTTCTGCGACAAAATCGCCGAGGATAATTTATCCATTAACAATTTTTCCACCGACAGTTTCCCCCACACTGATAGAAAAGGTGGAACGATTCAGTTGGATCAAACGAGGCTTCTTAACTGTTACCGCGATTCGTTAATATAGTTAACGAATCGCGGTAATAGTTAAAAAGTTTCGTTTGGTTCGACTAAACCGTTCTATCAGTGCACATCCATTATTCCCGAGGTACAAAATAACCACCGACAAATTTGCCGGAGATTTCATTCAGCTTTCATCCTCTTCTGAAACAATATCAAGTGCAAAAAAAGAAACAAAGCAGGGGTTAGCGCGCATACAACGATTTTAATGAAAAAACAGTAAAGGGGAAATATCTCAAAAACTTTCTATGGACAGGTATATATGTTTTTGTTGATCTAGGTAGAGGACATCGAGACGAATATTTTGAAAGAATAAAATCTAAATCGGTCCAATAATTTTAAACATATTCGAAAAACGATTTAAAAACGAATCGCTTTATCTCAAAAACGATTTGACCGGTCGGGCTGAAATTATGCACAGAGTTAGTCCTTATTAAGACCTATAATCTGACAAAATTTCAATTTTTTTGGAATTATTTTAGCCACTTAATTACTCAACTTTCTAAAAATTGACCATCGGGAAGGTGGCGGTGGACACATTCACATACGGACATGGTCGCCAAACTTCGTATTTTTACTTTTCAGACCATTCAACATCATTTCCAATGAAGATTTGAGAATGTGAAAATCGGACGATTACAAAGCTTCCATTCGGAAGCAAAAGTAACTCAGATTTCAAAGATATAATTTAATGCATAATTCTCAGTTCGATAACTCACATATTACATATAATTACAATGCTTCAGCAAATAGATTCCTCTCGATTCATAGAAGCCCGTTATAACGATTGATAAATACACATTATAACCATTCTCTGATATAGAATCAATACAAAATTACAAATAATACTGAACTAAAATCAAATTAAATGCAAATTTCATAATACTGAATTAAAAGCAAATTTCGTGTAAGATAACGTGGCTATCGGTGATAATGCAAATGAGCAAACATTGTGAAGTAGTTTATTTTGATGGGAATCTTCAAGCGAGAGAGTTATCGGGAACCCTTCCAACTTACTATTCATCATCCGAGATTGTAAACACATGAAATGTCGGATAATTTATCGACGGTTATAATGTGCCAAGAATCAATTGGCGGCAGATCAGAAGTTAACATTATAATTGTCGCTGGAGAAATTGTGTTCAGTTTTCTTTTCATTTTGGAATTTTGTTGCAGAAATTTTATCGCAAAGATTTTGTCCGCGGATCAAGAAGCGTGTTATCTTATTTATCGGGTATTATTTTCTCCTTGTTGAAATATCGGTTCAAAGTTTTGGAACACCCTGTATTGCGGGTCTATGTCTAAATATTTTCCGTCAAAAAAACTCCGTCAAAACAACTTTACGTCAAAAACACTTGGTTAAAAAAAAACCTTCGTTAAATAAACCCAACCGAAAAATAACTTCTCTCATAAAAAATTCCATGAAAAAATAACTCAAAAAACCACCTGAAAAATAATCAATGATGAAAGAAACAAGTGGGAAATTGCTTTTATATTTAAAATGGTATAGTTTTCTTTGCTAATAAATTAGCAATATGCTTCCGAATGGTGATCTTGCATCTTTTTTATTCTTATCGAAAATAATTCATATTTCAATTTATTCCTTAATCATCTCCATACAATGCCGATGATTGTCATGAAATTAATAATTTTCAATCGTAATATATTTTGTTTTTTCATCCATTTTATATCCAACAGATTTGATAACCAACATTTGTGTAATTTTTAATTACCATTAATGTCGTTGGATGTGTTAAAATAATTCCATTCTAATCGATAATGTAAAAAATGAGTAATTCATGTTCAATTATTCAATCGTGTTATCGTTCTTTGATTGTTTCATTTAAAAAAGTGAATATTGTGTGTGAAGTGATTGAATAGATTTAAATATTTTTCTCCACTACAATAATCAATCCAAGTGTATTTTTCACAATAGTGGAAAGTCAACAATCTTTTGAATACTCTAAAAATGATGATCGGACATTCTCATATGAATTAAGTCGAAAAATGATACTATTCAAAAATGATACTATGATAATACAATTTTCAACAAAATTTTATTAAGAATATTTTAATTTTATATAATATGAAGAATCTGAAACCTTTTCCATCAGATTCTTTTCGAAGAATCTGATGGAAAATTCAAAATATCGAAAAACATGAAAATGATTCTCAAAATCTTATATAAATTCAAAGATAGAGTGAAACTTTCTATTATACCTTAGAATTCCACTATAATCATGTTTAAAAAAAATTGTTTGATGCAAGAATTGATAAATTTGAGCATTACATTAGATGAAACTACCAGAAATTTGATTTTCATAAAAAATTCATGAAAAATTCAAAATTTTCATGAATGATCATAAAAATCCAATTGATCAAGACAGTTATCATGCTCATTCTTCAACTACACATTAATGACATCAAAACAAATATTTTAACCTATGGTTCACTCCATGAAACATCATAAATTAAAAGAAATTTGTGAAAATTAAAATTTAGAAAAAAAAATTGAATTAAAAAAAAAATCCGAATAACTATTAAAGCTATGATCTTCATCTTCGAACTCGGTCGAGAGGACAGCCCAATNAAAAAAGTGAATATTGTGTGTGAAGTGATTGAATAGATTTAAATATTTTTTTCCACTGCAATAATCAATCCAAGTGTATTTTTCACAATAGTGGAAAGTCAACAATCTTTTGAATACTCTAAAAATGATGATCGGACATTCTCATATGAATTAAGTCGAAAAATGATACTATTCAAAAATGATACTATGATAATACAATTTTCAACAAAATTTTATTAAGAATATTTTAATTTTATATAATATGAAGAATCTGAAACCTTTTCCATCAGATTCTTTTCGAAGAATCTGATGGAAAATTCAAAATATCGAAAAACATGAAAATGATTCTCAAAATCTTATATAAATTCAAAGATAGAGTGAAACTTTCTATTATACCTTAGAATTCCACTATAATCATGTTTAAAAAAAATTGTTTGATGCAAGAATTGATAAATTTGAGCATTACATTAGATGAAACTACCAGAAATTTGATTTTCATAAAAAATTCATGAAAAATTCAAAATTTTCATGAATGATCATAAAAATCCAATTGATCAAGACAGTTATCATGCTCATTCTTCAACTACACATTAATGACATCAAAACAAATATTTTAACCTATGGTTCACTCCATGAAACATCATAAATTAAAAGAAATTTGTGAAAATTAAAATTTAGAAAAAAAAATTTGAATTAAAAAAAAATTCCGAATAACTATCAAAGCTATGATCTTCATCTTCGAACTCGGTCGAGAGGACATCCCAACAAATTTTTTAAGCCATAGTTGAATGAATTTAAAACATTTTTTTTTCAGCTATCGTATGAAAACTGATTTTCGAAAAAATTCAAAAATTAAAAAAATGAATGAATGAATTAAATTTTAATTAATGGCGATGGATAGGGCTTGATAAGACCTACATTTGATAAAAAAAATTTTCTTCGATTCCATTGTTTCCTTAGTAAATAATTGAGAAAAATGGTTTTTACATACACACACACATACATACATACATACGGACACCGCCCAAAAATTGCATTTTTNCAATAATCAATCCAAGTGTATTTTTCACAATAGTGGAAAGTCAACAATCTGTTGAATACTCTAAAAATGATGATCGGACATTCTCATATGAATTAAGTCGAAAAATGATACTATTCAAAAATGATACTATGATAATACAATTTTCAACAAAATTTTATTAAGAATATTTTAATTTTATATAATATGAAGAATCTGAAACCTTTTCCATCAGATTCTTTTCGAAGAATCTGATGGAAAATTCAAAATATCGAAAAACATGAGAATGATTCTCAAAATCTTATATAAATTCAAAGATAGAGTGAAACTTTCTATTATACCTTAGAATTCCACTATAATCATGTTTAAAAAAAATTGTTTGATGCAAGAATTGATAAATTTGAGCATTACATTAGATGAAACTACCAGAAATTTGATTTTCATAAAAAATTCATGAAAAATTCAAAATTTTCATGAATGATCATAAAAATCCAATTGATCAAGACAGTTATCATGCTCATTCTTCAACTACACATTAATGACATCAAAACAAATATTTTAACCTATGGTTCACTCCATGAAACATCATAAATTAAAAGAAATTTGTGAAAATTAAAATTTAGAAAAAAAAATTGAATTAAAAAAAAAATCCGAATAACTATTAAAGCTATGATCTTCATCTTCGAACTCGGTCGAGAGGACAGCCCAATAAATTTTTTAAGCCATAGTTGAATGAATTTAAAACATTTTTTTTTCAGCTATCATATGAAAACTGATTTTCGAAAAAATTCAAAAATTAAAAAAATGAATGAATGAATTAAATTTTAATTAATGGCGATGGATAGGGCTTGATAAGACCTACATTTGATAAAAAAAATTTTCTTCGATTCCATTGTTTCCTTAGTAAATAATTGAGAAAAATGGTTTTTACATACACACACACATACATACATACATACGGACACCGCCCAAAAATTGCATTTTTGGACTTTTTGGATCATACTTGGTTGATATAACACAAAAAATGCAAAACTTAAATTTGGTCGATTACAACGCTTCCATTCGGAAGCAAAAAACCAACGACTATCAATGAAATTGAACGAAACTTTATTAACAAAATAAATGAGTAGTAGACAAAAAAAATTATGCAATTAAAGGGTGATATTCAGAGTAATTCCTTTCAAATATTTCATGTACGAACGATTAGCGTAATCACGAATAACAACGCTCAAACGTTGCACAAAAAAAATCGGCACAAAAAAATATTCGGGTTTTTAACAAAGTTATTTGTACAGAAGTTGTTTTTGAAATAGTTTTTTTATGACAAACGTTGTAATCGCAAAAGTTAAAAAAAACCGAGTTTTTATGACGAAGTTTTTTTGACGGCAAATATTTAGACGTGCTCCCGGGAATATGAGTTGACGCACATCTCGTTCCACTATTTCACATTAAAATTAGTCAAAACTGATCAATAATTTCTTTCTTGATTGAATTCATATTAATAGGGATGGAATGACGTTAGTTTTCATGGGTCCGATGAAATTCCAACCCCAAACATTGATGCGCTTGCTTACAATGGTGTAATCCTGAATAATCACTACACCGGTCCCGTATGTACACCAAGCAGAGCAGCTCTGTTATCTGGAAAATATCCAATTCACCTAGGAATGCAACATCTGCCGATGCAAGCAACAGAACCCAGAGGTCTCCCAATTACTGAAAAATTGCTACCTCAGGTATTTTCTGCCTAAATTCAGTAACAAAGTGATTGAACGATTTGAATCGCCACGTATGAAAAAATCTAATAGAATTTTTGCCGATTTCTATCCGAAAAGTCGGCTGCTTTTCCGCGCGTTTTCTCTGATAGGGAAATATTGAATAGAGAAGAATCTATAAATTCAGAAGTTCCTATAAAATTTATGCTGTTCTGATTTTTTCTATGAGGAGGAGCAAATCTATTGACAATGAGCTCTAAATTTTTGTAATTATGTAGCCTTCACATTTAAACAATGCCATTTTGCAAGGGATGCTAATGGACTATTCACGCTTAGAAAGTAGTCCAGTAAATACAGTTTAGCATTTTAGTCTGGAAATGGACCCTGCGTTTACTATTAAATTGGCCTTTCACCGTGATTAGCGGGGATGAACCGTGTAGAGGCTCAAATTGTGAAGTATTTCTGATACCAGGTGACAAGGTTTAAAATATTATTAAATTCATATACTATTCAAATTCAACATTTAAATTTGATACGATCAAAATCAATGTAGGAAAGCGTCATTGTGAATGTTCTGGATAACTTTGACCCAACTTCAACCTATGAGACATATCCTATTCTAAAAAGAACATACACATATTTAAAGTCAATAACTATCGATATCTCGCAAGTCTATCACGCTTATTCCTCATTGGTTCCAGTCGTCCGAGACGGCAAATTTAATTCATGATTAATTTAATTTTGAGATTTTCAATCATGAGTATTACAATTAAGGTACGCTCTATAGTAGGACTCCTATAATTTCGACCCGACGGGGGAACGAATTCCGAGAAGTCGAAAATAGTCGGCCGAGCTCTCATTGGACAAGCGCGCGTAGTGGGGAGGTCAGAGAGAGAACGCATTATGTTGCTCTCTGTCTTCGATCGTCGGACAACAGTGCGTACATAACCCCAAAGTAAATTTTTCCAAATAATTAAGGTTAGGCAAACACTCGGGAGCATAGGGCTATGCGCCCGGGAGATTATGGGACCATTCCGGAAACGGAAGAAGTGGGGACTGAAAGCGCGAGAATGAGGACGCAGTGACTCCGTCCGTCGAAAATAGCCGGCTCGAAATTACAGGAGAAAAGAGGGAGTCGCAGGTCGAATGGTAAGGTAGACGTATAGTGCGCGCTCCTCTACCTATTTTTTTTCGTTTGATTTCGGTTATCAGTTACAGTAAACCAGTATGGTTTGATTCAAATACCCACTTGAGTTGTGGTGTTTTATAAATCTACTGTTTTAATTTTCGGGGCAATAGTCTTTCCGTTAAAATAAAAAATTAACATTAGTCAAGTCACCGCCCAAAATCCTAACCTCGACGGCGTCAACAATCTAAACGTGGCGGCGCCAAGCGCCAGCCTACCCTCATCATCTCCGATACCTACAGTTCCCAAAATGGCTGCGATGGATAACAACAATGACTCTCATACATCCGAAAGAGTTACAGGCAACACCAACAACAATAATTCTAACTATCGATATGAAGAAAACTCCACAATCGACGTTTCTAACTCAAATAATGGTTTATCTCCCATTATCCTCAATGATCCATTTTTACCCCAATGTCAAAGTCTCCCTCGTAAACCCACTAGATACATTGCAGCCCAACTATACAACTGATGACAACATGAACACAGCACTTTTGTATGCTGCCAGGCAATCAGAATTTTTAGATCATGGAAATGCCAACCAACTCCCTTCAAGCTATCTCATTGACCCCTCTCTCAATACCCTAAGACATTTCAATAACCCCTCCCCAGCAAGCTCAATCACATCGCCATTTCTAGGTGAAACACATGACCCCACCATGATCATCGACCAGCAATGTGCTGATAAGAATAAGTTTGGCAAACGATCAATTATCAAAGAAGGGGAAGACGACGACCCTGACCTAACCCCAATCAATACTCCCAAGCATGTACACAAATCCCCCTCCACAACTCGCCCAATAATCTCTCCGCACAAGAGCAAGACTCCGCAAGAGCAAATTACAGACTCATTACAATCTGCTACTAAAATAAACTCCCTCCCGACAAACGATGAAAGCATGGAAATCCTTCCAACTACTCAGTCTCAAACCCAACCTCGTTCCCGCCCAACTATCCGTGATAACCTACGATCTAATCGTTATCCTCCACACTCCAGAAACCGAACCTTTGAAGTTCTTTCCCAGTCAGACGATTCGAAACCCAATGTCAAACACCTACATGGTATCCATCTTGCAAGAATAATCCACAGGATTTTACAAGAGGCAAAATTGGGTAACGACTGCCACGAGACCAGAAAAGTAGGCTTTTCAATCATTGTTCCCTTCTTTAGTGCCAAACAGGCCAACACCGTCATGAATCACCCATCTCTCGCAGCTGAAAACATAATTGCCTACATCCCTGAATTTAATCTCTCCAGGCAAGGGCTCATCAAAGGTGTCCCTCTAGATATCACAAATGAAGACCTTATGACAGATCTGAAGTCCTCAGTTCCATTCACATAAGTCACTCGATGCAATTGCTTTATTAAAAAATTCAATGGCTCCAGACATATGAGTCAGTCAACCACCATCCTTATTAAATTTGAAGGGCAAATACTCCCACCCACGATCTCCCTATATAACGTTCGACTGGAAGTTTTCCCATATATCTCGCAAGTTAAAAAGATGCTCAAACTGTCTTCACTTTGGCCACTCGAAAAAGCATTGCCAAAGCAATGCTATCTGTAACCACTACTCAGAAGCTGCCCACGATTCCTCGCCCTGCCCTAACGTCAACAAAATTGCTAAATGCATAAACTGCAGGGGACCACATCCATCAACAGATGAGTCGTGCCCTGCCCTTCACTTTCAGTGACAAATCCACCAATATGCTGCGGCTAACGGCATTACCTATGTAGAAGCTAGATATATCTTGCAAAATAACAAAAATAGCAACACTGGAGATTCACATGTCCAGCAACTCAGTCCCCCTACTAATATATTCTCTCCCCCTTCTCCACCGATCTCCAACAAGACCTCCTTTTCAACGATAAACCCTACTCATGCCTCATTCAACATCCAGAATCGTATTACACAAGCCCGAACCGAGAACCCTCCTCAGGTGATGGATAAACCGACTGCCCTCGACACCCTCCGTTTCCCTCCCAATCCCCCTACCGCTAAACCCCCTCAACCATTCATCTGAGACAATCCTGCTCCAAAATCCACACAACAATTTAAGAGGCAACGCCAGTCGCGGCAATCCACCGCTCAACTGTAGCAACGGTCACCTCCAAATCACAATCACTTATTGATCTCACCCAATGGTGCTAACTACTTGAATCCATGCTACACCCAAAATACACCCAAAACCATGCCAGTGACCCAACTTAATTGCTCTCTCCCGTATAACATCTCAAATAATAAACCCTCAGACCTTCAGGAAATAATGACCCAGATAAAGACTTTCTTGGATATCTTTCTTACCAAATTAGCTGACCTTGTGAAAACCCTTGGTTTGACATCCCATCTAAACGCGATTTCCACTCTTGTCAACTCGTTCCAAGCCCCAATGCCACCTCACCTCGCCGTTCCTGCTCAAGGATTAACCCCCTTAATCTTCCTTCATTTTTCAACACCTCTACTACAACCACCTCCTCCACTATCTCTTCTGCCTCTCCTACTTTGACACAAAGCTTCGGACCTCCTTTATCAACCAAACTCTCTCCTCCCCCACCCCAATATAAATCCACAATGGATTATACAGACGACAGCAACACAAACTCATCTTCTCTCAAACTTCTACAATGGAATTACCGAAGCCTCAGACCCAAAATAGGAGAAATCCGAAACATAGCTCATAAATACGATTTAATTCTTCTGTCGATTTAATTCTTCCAACTACTCAGGGAAGACATCCTGGACCAACAAGGACTGGGCATAGCCCTGGCCATCCGAGATAACATTACTTACACCCGTATCCACGACATTGATAAAATCTCTCCTAACTTGCACCTGCTAGGCGTCACAATCCCCTCCTCTAGTGGTGAAATAGCTATTATTTCTCTCTACAAAAAACCAAGAGCTCCAGTCTCTTCTGACGAATGGACAAAACTTCTCAACTCTTGTTCCTCTCCTCATGCAACAATCATAAGTGGCGATTTCAATTCCCACTCCGAACTTTGGGGAAGCGTAACTTCCTGTGAATCGGGCCTCAACCTCTCCGAAGCACTCGCAAATACTCAACTCCTTCCTCTCAATGATGGTTCCCCGACAAGAATCTCCTCCCCAAATGAAGCTCCTTCCTGTGTCGACCTCACTTTAGCTTCATCGAACATTGCTGTACAGTCAAACTGGTCTGTCCTACCAGACCACATGGGCAGTGACCACTACCCCATCTCCATTCTCATTAACTGCCATCCCGTATTCTCGAAAAATTCCAATCACAAAATTAATAAAGCTAAGATGGATTGGGTTCTTTTTGAAGAATCATTGAATGACAACATAAACCTCGTTCAAAACCTCGCGGATGAAACCCCTCCACAAATAAAATACGAATCGCTTATCGACAACATCATGAATGCGATATCCTACTCAACCCCCAAACCCAAGAAGACACCTCAAAGCAATCCTCACAATCGACCCGAAGTTAAAAAACAGAAGAAAAACTCCCCCCCTGCCCCCTGGTGGAACGAACAATGTTCAAAAGCTGTAGCTCTCAGGAGAAAAGCCACCACTGCCTTCAGAAAAGTCATCTCGGAACAAAACTGTATTGAAGTTAAAAAACAAACTGCGCTTACCAAACTTATCATCAGAAGAGAAAAAATAAAAGGATGGGCCAATTTTTGTATGACCCTAGATAGAGACACTCCCATCAAGACAGTCTGGAATAAGATAAAATGGTTTAAGAACCGAAACAACTGTAATCCAGCTCATATTCCCAAGCAAGACAATGAATCCGCTACTAAAATGAGAGAATTCATCGCTGACTTCTGTCCAGATCTTCCATCTGATCACTGCCCCCTCCCCCTCCTACTATACCATTTGAGTCCAATCCCTTTCTCCAAAAAAAATTTTCCCCTCGGGAATTTTCACAAGCTTTAAACTCGATGAAAAAGCAATCCTCCCCAGGTCTTGATAAAATCGATTATGTTATAATTGATAAATTACCCCCAAAATACAAAAAAAATTTGCTAGATATTTTTAGCGAGCTCCTAGAAGCAAGTCAATTCCCAGACTCCTGGAGACAATTTCTCATTTTCCTACTCCCAAAATCTGCCCCTAACAAATTTCGACCAATAGCTCTTGCCTCTTGCTTCTTAAACTGTGCGAAAAAATCGTATCAAACAGGCTAACCTGGTGGCTTGAAACCCAACATATTCTCCCAAATACCCAATTCGGATCCCGTAAAATGCGCTCATGTGCTGATAACTTGAGTATCTTATCCACAGAGATTCTCACTGGGTTTACAAACAATGAGTATACTGCTTGCGTCTTCTTGGATATAAAAGGCGCCTTTGATAACGTAGAACCGTCTTTACTCTATGAAGATCTCGCCCGACTAGGCATTCCCCTAAAAATTTCCAACTTTATTTACTTCCTCCTAGCCTATCGACAATCATTTTTGGTCATCCAAGGCAACCTCGAAGGTCCTTACCCAATGGACATCGGTACGGGCCAAGGTTCAGTCCTTAGCCCCATCCTATTCAATCTCTACCTTGCCAACCTCCCATCTATCCATGAACTCGGCGCTCAATCCATATCATTCGCTGATGATTTAGCGATCTACTCTCGTGGCCGCAATCTCAACACCGTCTTATCATCGGTGGATAAATCGGTAAACAAAATCTCCAATTTTCTGCCAAAAAACACCTAGAAATCTCTCCAGAAAAATCTCACCTGATTATTTTTGCCAAAGAACAGTTCAATCCTTCTGAATACTCCATTTCAATCAATCACTCACCAATCATAGCCGAAGAATCTACAAAATTCCTTGGGATCACTCTCGACTACAGATTTTCCTTTTCCAAACACATCAATGCTACAGCCCAAAAAGGTAACAAGATAATCTCTCTAATCAAATCCCTTAGGAAAACCTATTATGGAGCTGACCCCAGAAATCTAATGGTATTCTATCGTGGCCTCCTTCGTCGCTCAATTGAATATGGTAGCCACATACTTCGTTATTTTAACCATAACGAATTCGGAAAACTAAACAAACTTCAATATTCCGCTTTGAGACTAGCAATTGGCTATCGCGGTTCCACCCCCACAAATGTTATGCTGCCTGAAACTTCGGAGCCCTCACTATCTCTTAGAATATCCCAATTCTCTGATAGATATATAATGAGAACTTTTTCATTTTCAGAACACCCCCTCCTTGAGAAACTTGCAAATCTACATCGCATCCTTGAAAAAAAGGGAGCAAATATCCATCACATCAAAACTGACTTTCCCCTTTATCGTTCGTATAGAAGACTCCTCTGTCACCAATCCAAAATTCATTCCCATACTCTCCCAGTCCCCTATCAATTCCTCTTTAGCCTTGTTAATTCGACTCCCTACATTAATACCTCACTTGGTCATCAAATCAAGAGCAAAAAAAACATCGACTCAGCCCTGCATGAAGGATTGTGCACAGAAAACCTAGAATCGCATACCCAAATTTACACAGACGGCTCCAAAACCCAAGATAGTAACTACGTGGGCTATGCTATCTACATCCCTTCTCATAACATAACGATCAAACATAAAATTTCGTCGTATGCCTCTATTTTTACAGCCAAAGCCCTGGCCATTCTCACTTCTCTTAACACTATTGAACAACACAATATACAAAAATCCGTGATTCTCACAGATTCGTGAAGTGTTCTCACAGCCCTAACTCACCTTTCCCTCAAGTCAATATCTCACATCACTTATCAAATCCTCGAAAAATGGTCTCTCCTATCCCTCAGTGGATTGGAAATTTCTTTCGTTTGGATTCCGTCTCATGTCAGCATATCCGGAAATGAAACGGTTGACTCTCATGCAAAAGAAGCAATTAAAAATGGAGAAGACACTTCTCCACTCATCCCCCACTCTGACTTCAAAGGCTCTATGAAGAGCAGAATGACCTCTAAAATGGCCAACCTACTCCGCCTACAAGCAACAAATTTGAACAAAGGCCAAGAGTACTTCAAGAAATTCTATAAAGGCTGGCACCCCCCTTGGTTTCAGACATTAAAAATTGACCGTCCTCAAATTACTGTGATTTCTAGAATGAGATCGAATCACTTTAATCTTAACCAAAGTTTACATAGAAAGAACATTGTTAATTCCCCTCTATGCACTTGCAAACAAATTGAATCCCTATCACATGTCTTCTGGTACTGCCCATTGTATACAAAAGAGCGTTCAACTCTCATCAAAGCCTTAAAAAAACTAAATATAAATTCCTTTAATTTGTTGAAGTGAGCTATGCATATTTTTGTTTTGTGCGCATGCGCATGGTCAGTGGCAAGTCTGTACGCCATCTGCGTGTTTAGTCAGTCGCTTCTGAGATGTAAGGAAGAGAAGTTAACGGTGAATAAAACTTTTAATATTCTAACAAACAACTGGTTTATTTATTGGACCTTCTTCCCCTCCTCATCTCTACCTGCTTTGGATCCGTAAACAATTGGCTTTATCAGGTTATGGGCCCAGGTACGTGCTTTAGTTTTACGAGATCTTGGGGAGAGAGGAGGTCGAAGGTGAACGAGAGCGTTGGATGTGCCGCGTGGTCGTAAGGAGACGGCCATTGCAAGAGCTGGGAGTGTTTTTTTTGGATGTTGCGCGTGGTGCTTGACTGTATTGGGTGACTTGAATAGTGAGAGAAAATGTCGTCATCTGATCTTTCGACAAAGCAAGTGAAGAAGTTCGGTGGAACGAACTTTCTGGGCTGGAAGTTTCAGATGACACAAATTTTTGTGGCCAGCGATGTGTTGGACATCGTGACCGGTGATCGAGTGGTGCCCAATGACACAGAGTCGGCAGAAGGAAAAGCGTGGGTGAAGGACAATGCGAAGGCTGTTCTTTATATCATCATCGATGGATTATGAACAGCTTGATCCTTTGCTGACGTAAGTCACCGCCAAACACATGTGGGACCAGCTTATAGCGATAGACGCGCGCAAGTCGGCGTCGAACAAATTAGTGCTGACACAGAAGTTTCACGAGTATCGCATGGGACAATCAGACACGATTATCCAGCACTTGTCAAAAATGAGGAACATGGCGACGGAACTCATGGATCTCGGTGAGAATTTGTCGGACATTCAAATCTTGGCGAAGATGTTGGCGAGTTTGACGGCAAAATACTCAGGATTTCAAACGGCGTGGGACAGTGTTGCACCTGAAAGACAAACATTCGATCATCTCCAAGAACGTTTGCTTCGAGAGGAAAGTCGGTTGAATTCAGACAGCTGAAGTGACCATTTTTGCTGCAATGAAGATCACCAAAACGGATGGTCAAACCTCGAAGACAAGTGGTGAAAATTCGAAGACAAAGCCGAAGAAAGTAAAGAAGAAGAAAGAAGTGAAGTGTTTCGCTTGTGAACAGCAGGGGCATTTCGCTCGCGATTGCCCAGAGTCTCCATTAAACAGGCACAAGGACAAAGACAGAGACAAAAGTGATCGTGATGGTGGGGATTCTCGGCAAGTTGCTTTTATAGCAGTGTGTGCGAGTGCAACAGAGACCAAAGGACCAAGCCAAATCGAACACGGTCGGTTCAAAAGGCCAGATGATGTGGAGCGACGCTCAGTGCTAGCGGTCGATTAAGACGATATCTGGTATATCGACAGTGGGTGTTCGAAACATGTCACGTTCAGGAGAGACTGGTTCGACGAGTTCCATCCCAAAACGGATGGAGATACGATACTACTCGGTGACAATGGAGAGTGTGTCGTGGCCGGTGAAGGAACAGTGATTGTGGACAGACTAGTAGACGGTGTGTGGAACGAAGCTCGAATTGAGAATGTGCTCTATGTTCCTAGTCTCAAGAAAAACTTATTTTCTGTTGGAATGTGCACAGTGCGTGGCTATTCAGTTGTGTTTCGAGAGGAAGATGCACTGATAGTACGTGGCAACGAGGTTCTAGCGACTGGAGTCAAGCAGTCGAATGGAATTTGCAGGTTGCTGCTTCGCGCAAGAGTTCGGGAAATTCCAAACGAGGCAAATGTGTCTACAACGAGTCTGAAAGGATGGCACGAGCGTCTCGGGCATCTGAATAAGCGCGCGCTGTCTGTGTTAGTGTCGAATAGCATGGTAAATGGGGTAAAAGTCAAAGACAAAAGAGACTTTCTGTGATGCGTGTAGCCTCGGAAAAGCGCACAGACTGCCATTCAAGAAATATGTTGATCATGTAAAGTGGAAACCGGGGGAGTACTTTCACAGTGACGTCTGTGGGACAATGTCACAGTCGTCGATTGGAGGTGCAAGTTATTCCGTCACATACAAGGACGATCCTTCGGGGTTTAGGCAAGTGTTTTTTCTGAAACACAAGTCAGATGTCTACGAGAGCTTCAAGATCGTCAAGCGAGCTGTGGCGAATAAATTTGGTAGCACCATGAAAGTACTGCGCACCGACAATGGGGGTGACTACTGCAATGAACAGATGAAGAGGTATATGCAGTCCCTCGGAATTAAACATGAGACAACAGCTCCGTATACTCGCGAGCAAAATGGGAAAGCTGAGCGGGACAACCGAACGATTGTTGAGTGCCCACGCACAATGCTGCACGCAAAACAACTTGAGACTTCACTTTGGGCGGAAGCAACTAACGCTGCTGTGTATTTGCTAAATCGAATTTCTATGACTGGGGAAGATGACGTGAAAACGCCGTATGAGATCTGGAATGGCAGGAAACCAGATCTGGGACACACTCGCGCATTCAGCGAGGAATGCTATGAGCACGTGCCCAAGCAGTTCACACGAAAATTCGATGCCCGAGCTAAGATAGCAATCCTTATGGGGTACGATGGAGCCTCAACAAATTATCGATTGTATCATCCAGATACTAGAAAAGTGACAGTGTCAAGAAATGTCATCTTTCGCGAGTGTGTCAACGGAGAGACATCCCTTGGCGAAGCAAGTGACGAGGAAGACTGGTTGCAGGGGGCAGACAGTCAGCCAGGACAGGTAGACCAGCAGAATGAAGACGAGATTCAGCAAGATGGTAATGAAGCTCAGGGAGCTATCAACGGGTTCAATGGAGTCGAACCACAAGTCGGTAATGCTGAGGCTGCACCACCACCTGAGATTGGAGTGCCTATACCACCAGTCGAGAATGCTGTCAATGCTCAACGAAATGAGGAACCTGCTGCGTCTGCTAACCAAGGTCGTGTGCTACGAGATTGATCACAGATTCGACCATCGAGGTGGTTAATCAATGGAATTGACTTTGCTGAGTACAGTGCTCCGAAAAATTTTAACGAGGTACTAAGTGGATCTGATGCTGGTCATTGGGAGCGGGCGATTGAAGAGGAGCTCAGAGCACACGAGATAAATGGCACCTGGGAGATTGTACCTAGGGATCAGACAAGAAAAACCATTGACTCCAAGTGGGTTTTCAGGGTTGCTCAGAGACCTGATGGGAGCGTGAGCCGGTATAAAGCGCGGTTGTGTGCTAGAGGATTTCTGCAAGAAAAGGGCGTGGACTTCGAGGAGACTTTTTCACCGGTTGTTCGCTACGATTCACTGAGAGTTCTGTTGGCAACAGTAGCTGAGCAAGACTTGGAAATGGTTCAATTCGACGTTCGCACTGCGTTCCTGTACGGAGATCTTCAAGAGGAAATTCACATGAAGGTTCCAGTGGGCCTGAACGTCGGAGAAAGCGAGAATGAGGTTGTATGTTGTTTGAAAAGGTCATTATATGGTTTGAAGCAAGCACCTAGGTGCTGGAATCGTAAATTCTGTGATTTTTTGCAACGATTCACATTTGTGCAATCCACTGCAGACGAGTGCATTTTCTATAGTATTGTCAATAAGGACTGTCAAATTTATCTTGCTCTATTTGTCGATGATGGACTAGTAGCTTGTAAATTAGGAGTCATGTTGAAAAGTGTGATTGAGAAAATGAGAAGCGAGTTCGAGATTACTATTGGAGATTGTAGTCATTTTGCTGGGTTGCAAATAGCCCGTAATCGTGTTAAGAAAACAATGTTCTTGCATCAAGGCGCGTACACACGTAAAATTCTTAATCGTTTTCACATGACTAACGCGAAATCTTTTTCGGTACCCGCAGATCCGAATGTTACGTTGCAGCCTGCAGATGATGAGAAGTTGTGCAATGCACCGTATCGAGAGACTGTCGGGTCACTAATGTTTCTAGCAACTGTGTCGAGACCGGATATCGCGTACGCCGTTAATGCGGCAAGTAAGTTCCTAAACAATCCGAGTGAAATTCACTGGCGAGCAGTGAAGCGTATTTTTGCATTTCTAGTCGGAACCAAAGATGTAGGAATAATGTATCAGAGTGGTGGAAGTGAACCACAATTGATTGGGTATTCTGACGCAGACTATGCGGGTGATCTCGAGACTAGACGCTCAACGACGGGGTATGTATTCAGTCTGGCCGGCGGTCCGGTCATTTGGGCATCCCAGAGACAGAAGTTAGTAGTTTTGAGCACCACTGAGGCAGAATATGTCGCTGCATCAGCTGCTGCGAAAGAGGTTGTATGGCTCAGGAGACTGTTGGCTGACATTGGACGGCAGTGCAATCAGCCAACAGTATTGTATGTCGACAATCAAAGCACAACTCGTTTGGCTAAGAATCGCAAGTTTCATAAGAGAACTAAGCATATTGATATTCGAGTTCATCAATTGCGTGAGATAACAGAGGCAGGAGCTTTGCGAGTGGTCTATACTCCATCTGCAACATAACGTGCAGATATTCTTACTAAAGCGCTGCCTCGAAATCGTTTTTTGGCTCACAGTAAAAACATTGGGCTATTTGAATGCGAGAGTATGAAAAATATTTAAGCAGCGAAAGTGTTGAAGTGAGCTATGCATATTTTTGTTTTGTGCGCATGCGCATGGTCAGTGGCAAGCCTGTACGCCATCTGCGTGTTTAGTCAGTCGCTTCTGAGATGTAAGGAAGAGAAGTTAACGGTGAATAAAACTTTTAATATTCTAACAAACAACTGGTTTATTTATTGGACCTTCTTCCCCTCCTCATCTCTACCTGCCTTGGATCCGTAAACAATTGGCTTTATCATAATTTAACAAAAATTTTAACTTCTCCCTTTTCAAAAATATGCTACATAATTTCAAACTATCTCAAGGATATAAAGAAATTCATATAATATAATAATTTATAAATTCAAATAATTACACCTTCTTTCCCACACCTGAAAAATCCTCCTTACTGACTACCATTAATGCTGAAACGTCCCTGTAGAGGGATAATGGCCACAAGACTAAAATGTCAGAGCCATAAAAATCGAAGAAGAAGAAGAAGGAGAAGAAATTACAGGAGTCCTACAGTAGCGCGCGTTCGGTCTCATAAGTTAAAATTCAGTACCGAAGTGGTAAAGGGGTCNTCGGGGTAAGTTAACAGTGGGGTAAAACGGTATATCAGGGTAAATCGGGCGGTAGGGCAAAGCGGACAGGATAGTTTGCACAATAGAGTNATAAGTTAACATTCAGTACCGAAGTGGTAAAGGGGTCCAAGTCAATTTTGACTATTGACCAGTTCTCAATGAATATCTCGGAATCTAAGGGAGATAGCTAATTTTTGTTATAACCTTTCTTGAAGAGCCGGTTGAGAGCTACAACAAATGTAATTACGAAAATTGCGCANATACCGGAGTAAATTGGGCAGTGAGGTAATACGGCCAATTACACAGTAGACAAACAGATAGTGCAGTAAAATGGGATACTGCCGGAAATTGAACGATCAGTAAATCGCGGCGAGGGATGGAATGAAGGTGAAGGGAGGGGGGAGGGAAATTAAACATGTAGTGATGCGGAATCGACATGACCCTTGCGACGTTTGACCCTCGTGAGATGATTCTCTCGACGCTTGACCCTCGAGCGGTATGTGCTAACANTATAACCTTTCTTGAAGAGCCGGTTGAGAGCTACAACAAATGTAATTACGAAAATTGCGCAATCTCCCTTAGATTCTGAAATATTCCTCAAAAACTCAACTGGGAGATAAGTCGACTTAAACCATTTTACCACTTCGCTACTGAATTTATATGCTCATATAGATGTACGTGCTCATTACCCACCTCCGCCTCCCTNTGACCCTTGCGACGTTTTATCCTCGCGAGATATAACCCTTGCCTCGCTTGACCCTTGTGCGGTTAGTGCTTCGGACGTTTGATCCTTGTCGGGTATGATCATTGAGAGGTTGTGCCCTCGCGAGCTATGACCCCCACGAGATATATGACCCTTGTAAGGCATGACGTACGAAGTATGACCCTCATGATATTTGACCCTTGCGAGGTATGATCCTTGAAACATNAAAATTCCCAGTTTCAACTTTATTTTGAAGATAATTTTTCATTCTTCAAAACGAGCTCTAACTCTTCCCAATCGGATTATTGAATCGAAAAATATTGACGATTGAGAAGGGACCGTTTTACCCCATCCTCCCCTACGAAAACGTGGCTGGAGGTGAATCCCAAAAAATTTGAAATTTTGCAACCAATTGATAATGATCANCGTACGAAGTATGACCCTCATGATATTTGACCCTTGCGAGGTATGATCCTTGAAACATATCACCCCAATATCTAATTTGATTAGTGATCAATAATCTCAATCAATCTGGTCTAATTAATGAGAGAATTAGATTTACNGAATCCCAAAAAATTTGAAATTTTGCAACCAATTGATAATGATCATGATCCACTTTAAAAAAATCCAGTGTAACGATTTCTGAAGCCTCTATTCCGCCTATCAAGTAATGTAATATTATGTCTATGTATATTTTTTCATATACTGTAATTTATTTAATAATTGAAAAAATGAAATACAGTTCTGTACTATGAAAAAATGCATGTATAGTATATATATAATATAATATATTGAATATAATATATATAATATATTGTGACCGTTCAATATTTAATTAATATTATTTCCTAAAAGGGGGATTTAGGGCAATTTAATAATGAGGACAAATGAGGGATAAAATTAACTAAATATCTATATTTCTAGTAATTTACAGATTAGATCGTCGTAAGACGTTTGAAATGCCTTTTACTTGGATCTAGGGTTATGGGTAAGGCCAGGCAACTTTTGTACACGTAAAAAGGGGAGTGACTCTAATGCAGAAAAAGGGGAGAAGCTAGTCGTGTCGAGGGAATGCAACTAAATATAAGAAGAATAACTAAATGGGGAAGAAACAAAAGAATGTAGGCTCACCGTTGGGGGGTATGAAGGGTAATATTGTGGGGACAAGAGGGAAAATGAGGGGGGTAACTCGTACTCACGATGGGACTTCACTCTGGCGAACACGTGGAATTCCACCGGCGCCTTGCACTCCTTCAAAATACCAGGGCGTTTTCCTGGAGAGCCTCCTTTCCACCTCGGGGTTTCCTGGGCACCAATACTAGAGCTGGGATGAGCTCGATGTATCGAAAATCCTCTTTTTATCCGCCAATACTTCCGGGCGAATTTTACTGTATTCACTATTACTACTTTCGGGGCACGTGGTGACTCACGGGGCAGCTATTGCACGAGTGACGGTCTCTTCTTTTCCTTCGCGATTCGTGGGGGTTCGTCAGGTGTCGATGTCCTTCGGGTTTTAATTCGGGAGCAATCGGGGCCAATCAGCACGGGTGAGTGGTGACGATGACCACAATCCAGGGATGTCTCGCAAGGGATTATTGCTGGTGGTGAATATTCGGGGGTCTAGTATGGGGAATTTCCAGGAGGCGATGGCTTCTCCAATTGATCGGGTGGGGCCGGAACTGATGTCTTCCTTCGGCTGGTGTCTTCGTGATGTCCAGGGGCAGGGGCAGAGGGGCGATGAGGGGAAAAGTGAGGGAAGGGGTATCCAACGGTGGCGGGATTTACCTTTTAGGGGGCAGTGTGTAGTGGGAAAAAATATGTAGAAAAATCATAAAAAATAAATGAATATGCCTCGTCACAATATAAAATATAATATATATTATATTATACATAATATATAATACAATATAATATATAGCAGATATATTATACATATATGATTTATATTTTCATTTTTTCAACTGTAAAAAAATTTATAGTTCCGTAAAAAAAACAGATATATAGGATAGTATATATGTATACAGTACATAATAAATCCCTAAAAATGAATAAGAACGTAAAAAGTGAAAGAGAAACGAAGAAGAAGATGAAGAGGATTATAACGATTCCGAATAAATTATTCAACAATTAAATTCTCATTCTGAAAAACTTTGTTGAAGCCATTCATTTTTTCTGCATTATTATTATTGAGATAAAAATTAATGAAAGTGAGAAACGGTAAGGTTTTACTATTCTGGCACCCATGGAAAATAATACGCGCGCGCCCTGTTCTAGTCAATTGAAAATTGATAGATCAAGATCATGGAGGTCATGAGCCCGTACAGCTATATGAGCATATAAATTTAAATTTGAATTCATATGTCTCATAGAGGTTGAAATTAAGTCAAAGTTATTCAGAACATTCACCATGACGCTTTCCTACATTGATTTTGATCATATCAAATTTAAATGTTGAATTTGAATAGTATATGAATTTAATAATATTTTAAATCCTTGTCACCTGGTACCAAAAATACTTCACAATTTGAGCCCTAAAAGGCCAACAATTTAATAGTAAATGCAGAGTCTATTTCCAAACTTCAATTCTGAACTGTGTGAGGCGAGGGGCTGGTCACTTAGAAAATCACTGGACCACTCGATTGGAAATTAAAGAAGCAATCACCAAAAATCACTGGAAATCAAGTGCTTTCCATTTCCGGTGGCGATTTCTAATGACTTCTGGAAATCATCGGGAATCAGTAGAAATCATAACGAAATTAGGTGATTTCAGAAGTAATTAGAAATCATCTTTGAATATGAAATATAACTCTTGTAATATTTAACCCTAAGAGCGAGATGTGACCCTCGCGGACGTACAATCCTCGTGGTGCATAACCGTCGCGAAGTTTCACGGTGTATGATAAAATGTAACGTTATGAGGTTGACCTGTTTTGACATCCTCACGTATTACAACTTCATATAGAAAACTGCAATTATCGACAGAAGCCTCAGTTTGATCCTGAAATCATGATTTTTCGAGTGCTTTTTGAACTCAAGAAATCCTTATAATTTTCTAGAAGTCATAGAAATCCGAGAAATCAACAGAAATAATGATTTCTAATTCCTATCGAGACATCACAGAAATCATTCCAAATCACAGAATATCATCCCATTCTGGAAATGGCTGAGCCACCTGACTGAGGAGTAATCAGCCTCTCGAGAACATGTAAAGGGTGCATTCAAATATTATGTCACACCAATGGTGGGGGGGGGGAGGATCAGTCGTTGTGACACTTTGTGACGACCCGGGATGAAAAAATGAGAGTCTTTGAGGGTCTTGCATCTGCGTCTGTCAAAGAGTATTGCTCAGCGCCAGTATACATACTTTTGAGAGACTCTTCGCAAGAGACTGTGCGATACTATTGTATTGGCCGACCAGAACCAAGCGTCTATGGGCGAGAGACTCTGGGTCTCTCACCGGTTCCAATAATTAATTAATCATTAATAACTCCCCCAATTATATTGGTGGAGTATAATTAAGTACATTAATGTACGTAATCCGTCAATCTAATCATGATAGTAAAAACAAAAAAAAGAATTCGACCTAACGGTCTNCTATGGGCGAGAGACTCTGGGTCTCTCACCGGTTCCAATACTTAATTAATCATTAATAACTCCCCCAATTATATTGGTGGAGTATAATTAAGTACATCAATGTACATCAGTTACTATCCCGGCTCGATGCTGCTTAACTTCGATGATCGCTGAATGTCCGGGAGTCCTCTAGGCCGTGCTGTTCCTTCTGACACTGATAATACTTTTTGGGCTTATATAGGCAATTCATGGAACAGGTATGATAGTGCTATGTGTAGTGGGGTAATGTAGCCTAGTGAATGGAAGGGAAAATAAATGAACAATGAGGTTAAATAGGATATCAGGGTAAATTTAACAGTGGGGTTAAATGGGATATCGGGGTAAATTGAGCAGAGGTAAGTGGGGTAAAATCGTATATCGGGGTAGTTTGGACGGTGGGGTCGAATGGGATATCGGATAAGTTAGCAGTGGGGTAAAATGGTATACCGGGGGAAAATGGACAGTGGGGTAGAACGGTATATCGGGGTAAATTGGTCAGTGAGGTCAATTGGGCAGTGGGATAAAATGGTATATATCGGGGTAATTTAAGCAGTGACAAAGATCAGGGTTTCAGGGTGGTTTAAACAGTGATAAAAAACGGGATTTCGGGGTAAGTTAACAGTGGGGTAAAACGGTATATCAGGGTAAATCGGGCGGTAGGGCAAAGCGGACAGGATAGTTTGCACAATAGAGTAAAACGGTATACCGGAGTAAATTGGGCAGTGAGGTAATACGGCCAATTACACAGTAGACAAACAGATAGTGCAGTAAAATGGGATACTGCCGGAAATTGAACGATCAGTAAATCGCGGCGAGGGATGGAATGAAGGTGAAGGGAGGGGGGAGGGAAATTAAACATGTAGTGATGCGGAATCGACATGACCCTTGCGACGTTTGACCCTCGTGAGATGATTCTCTCGACGCTTGACCCTCGAGCGGGATGTGCTAACGACGTTTGACCTTCGGGAGATATGACCCTTGCGACGTTTTATCCTCGCGAGATATAACCCTTGCCTCGCTTGGCCCTTGTGCGGTTAGTGCTTCGGACGTTTGATCCTTGTCGGGTATGATCATTGAGAGGTTGTGCCCTCGCGAGCTATGACCCCCACGAGATATATGACCCTTGTAAGGCATGACGTACGAAGTATGACCCTCATGATATTTGACCCTTGCGAGGTATGATCCTTGAAACATATCACCCCAATATCTAATTTGATTAGTGATCAATAATCTCAATCAATCTGGTCTAATTAATGAGAGAATTAGATTTACCACAAAAAAATTCCAAATCCCGATCTCTCGATCAGAGACTCCAGTATCTGGCGCGGAGGCAAAGACTCATACATACTCGAGTCTCTCACCAAAGACTCTTCGAGATGCGTGACCGATTCCGAGAGACCCAGGCAGACTGATTTCAGTCTCTCATAGTCGTGGGCAGACTCGAGAGACTGAAAATTTTTATCCCGGGGAAATGCGGGTAGAGGTTGTTCAGGTTGTGACGTTACACCATATGATTTTCCAATTTTTAATCGACGAAATCTTGAACCGAATTTTGTTCTTATCCCCTTTCCTCATGAAGAAAATAGCTTCCATGTGGAAGCAACAAAGGTTTCGGTAGTTCTAAAAACTATCCCAAAGATTCATAAAGAGGCATTTTGGAAAGCTGTGATAGCAATAATTTAATAAGTTACAACATGTTCAAAACGCGTATACATATTCAATTGGTCGCCTAAGAATTTTGCGTTCTCCTTCTTATTCCCATTTTTCAACTTCAATTTTATGAAGAAAACTGAAAAATTCGCTACAACAGAGAGAGGGAGTTATAGTTTTTGTGACGTAATACAGAGGGGGGTCCTTGTTTGTGGCAGCTTGTGACGGAAGGGTGGAAGGCAGTCTAAAAAGTTCAAACGTGTGTGAAGTATTATTTGAATGGCTTCTAAACTACTAAAAAATGCGTAGATTGAGATTAAACTAGAACAGCCTCAAAACTATCTTCAAATTGTGTCGACAGAGACCAAAGTCATTAACTCTAGTTTGGTCACCTGGTTTTTGATGTTTTTATTTGAATCGCACTACCAGACTTAAATGGAAAATCATCGAAAAAAAATGTTTCAAAATTGTTTAACTTTTTAATAACGGACATGATTTTTTGCAGATTTTTCTAGTCAACCCTCTAATTAATATAACAAAATAAAAATGAGCTTTGCGGTGATTCCTTCGTATGGTGACCAATTTAGGGTTAAAAAAATAAAAGCTAAGCTCTTAACAAAAATTACGCATTCCATTTTATCACTTTGCTAGTGGATTGATGCTCACTGTCATAGTAAATATCAAATGGACGTTGAATCACAATTGATGGAAATTTCAGTATTTGAAGGAAGGTGGGTACGCCACCCACATGGTTGGAAAATGGCACTTGGGTTTCTATAAAAAAGAATACACACCCACATTTCGAGGTTTTGATACACATTTTGGATTTTGGAATGGGCATCAGGATTATTACAGCTACGAATTCGAGTCCCACGTACGTGCCAATTATTACCTTCTAATACAATAATATATGACGGAAATTTAGGCTTTGTTCATTATTTTAGGATGGTTATCGTGGTTACGATATGAGAAGTAATATGTTAGTTTCATACGAAGCTAAAAATCTGTACTCCACAGATCTTTACACAGACGAGACAGTTCGATTGATTGACACACACGATAAAAGTACTCCAATGTTCATATATCTCGCACATGCCGCTGTACACAGTGCAAATGGATACGATCCCTTCCAGGCGCCAGATCAAGAAATAGCGCAATTCTGGTATATCAGTGATCCAGAAAGACGTAAATATGCTGGTAATTTTGTTATTGTATATTTTAGTAGTGAAAAATCGTTGCTGAGTACCCAGGTAGGAAATTCCAGTGTTGGACAAACCGGCCAAGTGCGGCACAAGCCTGGGCTTGCCAAGCTTTGGCGCCCAAGCTTGGTCTGATGTTCGACCATCCATCAAAGAGCCGGTATTGACAGATCTTTCCCAGCCTTGGGCTGAACATTGGCATTAGGGCTATCCAAGCCCCAACCAGTGGTGGCCCGGAATTAATGATGCCGCGAGACACTTTACGAAACAAAACTTTGGAGATATGATCTTGGTCTCAATGAACATGAAAATCTTTGCTCTCATCCCAGTCTCCAAATAGGCGTATCGACTCCTCTCTTGATGACTCTGAGTCAATTTATCTCATCTCGGTCTCAAGTTTTTCGTGTTTTTTAATGTGAAATCTCGACTTTTGTCTCGGTTTGTCTCGTCTCGGTTTTCTACATATAACAAATGCGCAAAACTGGAAACCGAGATGAGATCAATTGACTCGGAGTCATCACAAGAGGAGTCGATACAGCGCATTTCAAGACTGAGACGAGATAAAAAATTTCCATATTTACTGCTACAATCCCTCCACAGTATTGTCTCGTGATGTCTCGTCAAATGTCTGAGGAGTAATATTGAATTACTTGTATCGCAATCACTCATATCATATTCATGTAATAAAGTAATGTTCAATTGAGCCTGGTCAACGTCTGACCGCCAACGCTGGGCCGAGATTCGTGCCCAGGTCTGGCCCCACGTTATTATCCCAGGTTTCAATCAATTCCGGTGCGGTCCCGGCTGAGGAACGAGCCCCGAACTTCGGCAATCCGGCTGCCGTGCTTGGATCGAGCCCGGCTCGTTCGCTTTTTCCTACCTGGGAAACCATATGAATATCAAAACAACAGAAATTATGGAAAATTACGACATATATATTTTGTGGTAATTAATTGGAACTTAGTCGTTTTCGGAATCACTTTGTAAGTCAAGACGTCATGAAGCCAGCTAGGTACCACTTCATTGGCCGCACTCAAAAATAAAAGCTGGTGTTTTTGCTCTAATCATGTGTATGGGACAATTATAATAAGGTTTCTCTTCACTTTTTTTTTCAATTTATCCAGGTGTTTCTTCCAAATTTTTTTTTTCTTATTTTGACGTATTTCATCGAGACACTGACATGACAGTGAAACGGTTGAACCCTCCACCTTCCCTTGCCTGGTAGGGTTTTTAATTGTTCTATTGACTTGTTCGTAATAAAGAAAAATGAAAGTTCGAAACAGAAAAGGTTTTTCGAAAAAAAACTCAAGTCGATAAGTTAGAAAGAATTGTACAGTGTGAGGGAAGTGCTTTTGTAGCTCAAAAAATTTCCGCCAGAAAAGATCCCTTGATAGCTTATGCAAAAGTGATTCATTATCATAGGAATACATACATAATACCAGAATTATTACAGTAGAGTTCTCTCTATTTCCTCGGCTCGGGACGTGTCCTTGAGTGAATTTAATATGAAATCTAAATAATGGAATTTCTCCCACTCTGTCACTGTAGAGCGCATTGGAGAGGGAAGGTAGATGGTGGGTAGGGGGAATTGCAGTAGTGGGAGAGAAGCAACATAACTTACGACTGTCCCCATATGGCAACCATCCCGTTACTGAAACATTGCGTAATTCTACGCGCATGACGTCGAAAACACGGTTGCAGAATGCATGAGGAGTGGGAGAACTTTTCTGAGGGGGAGCAAGCGAAGAGGAGAAGAGAGGGAAAATAATGGAAGCTGAAAATAGAAGGAACTCTACTGTATAATAAAACGGGTTAACTTATTGCGTTGCAGCCCTTCAAAAAGAATTTATCACTCGACATACAAATGAAAATAATAAAATACTTAATTCTGTTTACCTTCAGCAATGGTCTCAAAATTGGATCAGAGTGTGGGCGAAGTTGTAGCAGCCCTTCGTCGACGAGAAATGCTGCAGAACAGTATTATTCTATTCCTTTCAGATAATGGCGCCCCTACTGTTGGTTTTTACCATAATGCTGGAAGTAATTATCCTTTACGTGGGGTAAGAAACTGTTTTTTTATGGAGAGAATTGTTCGGATTTCGGAATAGAAGTCAATCATCCATATAACTTACTTGATTGACGATTTAATTATCTCGGTTATGATTGATTCTAGAAGAGAATGTCATGAGGTGTGTGTGATTATTCTTTAAATCACGTGTACGTTTCGAGCTATTGACATTAACTTCACTCGAAAGAATAAAAAACTAAATATCAATTTGATTGAATTGTGATTTTTTTGTTTTTCTTTTTTTTATATCAATTGATTAATTAATGACACCACAACACGGTTAGTTTATCAGGAGATCAAATTTAATCATAATAGGGTTTTTTCGTTGAAAAGTTACACAAATCACTTTCAATCATTTTCAATATTTTTAAGATCAAAGCGACAGTTTGGGAAGGAGCAGTACACTGTGCCGCAGCAATTTGGAGTCCTTCAATAAATCAAGCTCAGAGAGTAAGTGATCAACTCATCCATATGTCAGACTGGCTCCCCACATTACTATCTGCAGCGGGTATGTTGCATTAGACATGTATTATGTGCTAAAATCGTTAATAGTGTATTGAATTATTATTTCGGACACTAAGATAAAAAATTACTTCTATTGAAGAATTATATGATCAAGCAGAACAGATTTGCTTCAGGTAAATAAACCGCTTCGTCGAAAAAAATTGGAAATTTTTCACAAATATAACATTTTTGCCATGAAAGTTCGAACTGTTCGTAGAAACAATCGAAATGTTTGCGGAAAAATATATAATTTATGATTCGGAGGTAAAAAGGATTTCATCACAGAAAGAATAAATTGATGATGAATAAATTTTCACGACAACGATTATTATGTTCTCCTCGGAATTATTTAATTAAGACATTTTTAGCTAAAAAATTCAAGTTTTCTGAATATATGAACATGTGGAGTTTCTGTGATTATGCGTACGTTTGGACTTGCTGTGTATATTAGGTGTACGAATAAGTTTTAGGACACTTCGATTCCGTGTCATGAAAGTAATTCAAAGTTACCGCTTACATATGATATGGTGGGATTTATTATGTAGTATTAAAACATAAGGGAGTCATAAACATAACCTTAAATTCTGTGAATAAAACAATGCAGACCGATAAGCTATTTATTAGACTGCATTCGCTATGAATTCCATCAAGGAAAAACTGTTAGGAAAGCATGTCAATCAATTTCTTCTGTTCCTGGGGACAATACTGTATCTAAAAGTACATGTGAGTATTGGTATAAGCGATTTAAAGAAGGTGATTTCGACGTTAGTGACCGTGAACGTACTGGGGTCCCTGTAAGGGTGGATGACCAGGAACTCCAAGCGTTGCTGGATGAAAACTCTTGCCAAACGGAAAAACAACTTGCAAAACAGCTTAGAGTAACTCAACAGATCATTTCTTATCGCTTAAACGCAATGGAAAAGATTTGAAAAGGAACAAAGTGGGTGCCACACTTTTTGACTCAAGAGAATAAAGATAGCCGACTTGACATATGTCTGAATCTTTACAATAAGCAACATAGAAAGTCGTTTTTGTGGAAAATTGTTACGTTGTGCCACACCCGGCGTATTAACCAGACTCAGCTCCAACTGATTTTCACTTGTTTCGGAAGATGCAAAACGAATTGACTGATGTACGATTCAAAACATTTGAAGAAGTGCAAAAATGGGTCGATAATTTCCTCGTCTCGCAAGATGAAATTTTCTTTGCGGAAGGCATCCGTGAATTACTTAACAGATGGCTGAAGGTCATTCAAAATGATGGAGATTATTTTGATGAATAAATGTAGTTTATTTTTTTTCGAAAATGAATTTTAAATTTTTTGCAAAGTGTCCTAAAACTTATTTGTACACCTAATATATGAGGTATTCCATGTGAACCCACCCAGGTCTAAACCCTCACCGTCGCCAATCATATTGCCGATTTTTCCTGTGGTTTGTATAGAAAAATATGACTTCTCAAATTTTTTCGGATTTTTTGAGACATCCTGTGGGCAGCCATGTTTTTTTTTTCAAGTTTCATCTTCAAATGCCTGTAACTTCCGTAAAAATCAACTGATTTGAGTTTTTTTAAATAAAATGTGCGTCTTCAAAGACAGTCTCCATATAAAAATATGTCAATTTTTTTCAATTCGTTCTTCCACCGATTTCCTCAGAAAAACCTCAAAAAACTTAAAAAAACGAGTCGTTTTCAAAGTTGGACCCTTTTCATATTTTTCAAAAAATTTCAGTGAATATATTGGACCAAAATAAAATTTTTCACCAAAGGCCGAAGTGAGATCTCTATTAGAACACACCACTCGAAAAGATTTATTGTTAATGAATTTCCAAAAAATCATCAAATTGTTTNAAATAAAATTTTTCACCAAAGGCCGAAGTGAGATCTCTATTAGAACACACCACTCGAAAAGATTTATTGTTAATGAATTTTCAAAAAATCATCAAATTGTTTCAGATTCGAACATAATGCAGTGATTCTTCAGGCGGTAAATTTAAATAATGCTTCTGCGTTCAAATACGAAAATAATTTTGAAATTTTTGAAATTTCTCATCCCGGATTTATATATTCAAATTGGAAATGACGGCCACGAAATGGGAAACCCACTTTGGCTTTTGGTGTAAAGTTTTGTTTTGGTCCAATATATTCACTGAAATTTTTTGAAAAATATAAAAAGGGTCCAACTTTGAAAACGACACGTTTTTTTAAGTTTTTTGAAGATTTTCTGAAGAAATCGATGGAAGAACGGATTGAAAAAAAATTGGCATATTTTTATATGGAGAGTGTGTTCGAAGACGCACATTTTGTAAAAAAAAAACTCAAATCGGTTGATTTTTACGGAAGTTACAGGCATTTGAAGATAAAACTTGCAAAAAAATATGGCTGTCCACAGCCATATTTGGATGCCTCAAAAAATCTGAAAAAATTTGAGAAGTCATATTTTTCCATATACAACCGCAGGAAAAATCGGCAATATGATTGGTGATGGTGAGGGTTTTGACCTCGATGAGTTCACATGGAATACCCCATATACACTGAGAGAAATCCATCCTTGATTTCAAAGACGGGCTCGACTACCCAATCCAGGTAGGAATTGACGATGGAAACAAGGCTCATCAAGCCCTGAATCAAGGCTCGAAAATTCTCAATCAGGACTGGGGTCCAAGCTTGGATCAGCCCTCATTCAGCCACAAAATGATAACCATAATTGAGGCTTACTTTCCAAGGCTCGATCAAGGCCTGATCCAAGCCTTAAATTGAGAAATTTTAAAGGCTCAATCGCGCTTCTTTCTAACAAATTATATTATTATTTACAGCCATTTGTTTGAATGATTTCTGATTCTTTAATCAGCTTTTCTGTCGATTTCAAAAGCTCCATAAAAAACGGGGTAGGCCCGTCAGTAATGGTGGTCGACAACCCGATAAACGTTAATTGTAATGATTGATTAATGAACAATGGATTTTTAAAAAGTCATCAACATTGTTATTTTTTATCAATTATTTGTACATTTTAACACTCGAAAAATTGCTCCTACTCGAGGAGATTCGATCCGGCGTGCTTCTGATCCATAGTCCAGCGCGTCTCGTATAGAAATTCAAGCGGGGATGCGGCTGAACCTCCGCTCGAGCCGATCGCTAAGCCCGGGCTTGATTGTACAGCAAGCTAGGATTGAGCGGAGAGATTTCTACACTCGGTTTCCACTAGGCCATCTGAAACTTCTTACGACGAGATATTTTCATCGAGTGTAAAAACGCAACGTGGTGTTCTTTTATTTATCCGTAAATAAAACTATAGCAGTCTCCCTATTATTCTTACTCCTTATGATTTTAGTTGGGGAAGTTGACTTTCCCTACCACTGAGTCCGTTCACGTGTAGTGGTAAGTGCGTGTGTCCCGCTGCGCGACGGGAATGCGCAATGGGATACTCTTCGGTGCCACCCGTCATGTGTTATGTATAGCCTTGTGTTTTGTCGTTTATAACCTCAACATGTCCTCGGTGAAAACAAATTTGAACAGGAAATCTCCAGTTTCAGTGGAGTTACACATTAAAATAAAAGCCGTAGACGAGGTAACAAGTGGGACTCCAGTTTCAGCGATTGCTGAAAATCTCAACATTCACGAGGCCACTATGAAGTCTTGGGTAAAATAAAAAGACAAAATCGAGAAATGAAAAAACGAGCTCGAAAATGTTATTCCTCAATCAACAAAAAGATTGGGGAAATCAGTGAACATCTTGATGGATAGAGTACTGTGGTGTTTGATAATAAAAACACTTAAACAGACAAAAGAACCATTCCAATCATTTCACCCTCGGGATTTCATTTCATTTGACAGGTTGAGGTTATGGTTGTTTCCACTACAGGAAAAGTGATAAAGACGGATTCCACTCTCTCTCTCCCTTTCTCCCTCTCTCCGTCTCTCGCCCCCTCTCGCTCTCTCTCTGTCTCTCTCTCTGTCTCTCTCTCTGTCTCCCTCTCTGTCTCTCTCTCTGTCTCTTTCTCTGTCTCTCTCTCTGTCTCTCTCTGTCTCTCTCTCTCTCTCCGTCTCTCTCTCTGTCTCTCTGTCTCTCTCTCTGTCTCTCTCTCTCTCT